>NW_012277043.1:0-3489 GCF_000151885.1 Dipodomys ordii
TACATATATGTATATACATATATACAAATACACACATTTATATACAGAATTATTGTAATTGTGGGACAGTTTACAAAAATTGGAAGATGAAAACAGGATGATCTAGAGATGGAGGGTTATTAATATAAAATTTGTTGAATCTTTGCATGAAGATGCCACAAGGAGACATTGAAAATTGTTAAATATTACGGGATAAAGAATACATGAAAAGAAAGAATAATAGAGGAAATGAATCAGACTGAATTGCAATATACACGTATGTGAAATTTTACTGTGAAACCATTTTGTACTCAATATACACCTAAGAAAATGAATGGCAAGAATGCATAATGGGCTTTCTTCAGGGAGTAGTGAGAGGGAACAAGGTAAATGGAGAGCATGAATGAGGGTGAGTGTAGTCAAATACTTTATAAGTGGTCAAAGTACTGGATATGAGATTGGAACAATTAGACTTGTTGACATCACTTTAGAATTGAAGGTGTATAAGGTAGAACAATACAGAGAGTGAATTTTATCAGGGGACACTGTGTGTATATATGGAAGTACCACACTAAAATCCTCATGAATAAGTAATATGCACAGCTAGTCAAAAATGGTAAGCCATAGATTTGGAGGTATGGCTCAAGAGGTAGAGCACCAGCCAACAGAGTGAAACTATCACATACCAAATTTGAGTATTGGGTTCAGGGGGAAAAAGAGAAAAGAGAACCAAAAGAAAATTATGTAAAATATCTATAAGGAAAAATGGCTTAATTGGAAAAAAGTTTTAATATCCAGAATATATAACTACCTGTAATTCAACAGTGAAAAAGTAACTAAGCACCATGCACTGAATTTGAATGGACTTTTCTCTATAGAAAACACACAGACACCCAGTACAAATATGAACAGATGCCCAATTTTACTAGTTAGTGAAAGGCCAATCAAAACCATAGTCATAACTATTAGTATGGCAATAAAAATTTTAAGAATAAACAACTAAAAGTGGTCAGTAAAAAAAATGGATAAATAAGTTCAAGCTGTCCATTGATGATAAAAATGTCAAATAACAGAGTCGCCCTGGCAGAAAGATTGTCAAAGTTCATCACAAAGCTAAACAGAGGAAGCACAATGAACCAATGAACCAATAACTCCATTGTGGGTTACAGAACACCCCAAATGGAGACTGATTCATTCAGACTCCCCTACTCCAGTGCTCACAGCAGCATTATTCATAAGAACCAATAGTGTTGAAACAGCTCAAATGATCAGCAGCAGAATATAATGAACAAACATGTACATGCATGCAATGGAATGCTATTGCGCTCTGGGGATGAATAATTCCCTGTGCATTCTGCAGCATGAAAGGACTTTGAAAGCCTCATGACAAATAAATGAGACCTAAAAGAATTGTGATGCCATGTATATTAAATATCTAGTATATGAAAATAATGAGATAGAAAATACAGAGGTGGCAGGTCTGGAAGAAGGGATTGACTGGGAGACACTGTTTAACAGGTCTAGAGTTTCTGTTTAGGTGATACAAATTTTTACAAAAGGATCATGATAATTATGACACAACATGTGATTACAATAAGTGTCGTTGACTTGAATACCTAAAATATTTTTTAAATCAAAAAATGTCTGCCGATGTGTTTATCACAACTAAATGCAATAAGCCTGTGGATATTAATTGAGCTCTTATTTTCCACCATGTCTCTGTATCTGCACTCCCTGATAGTGTAAAGTCAAATATGCTTCCATCAATGAATATTTTATAGAATGACTACTAATGCATTATTTATGAACATATGGATTGTATATTTTGGTTGAAATTCTCATTTCATAACCTTGAATATTATCCATAAACATATTTAAATAAGGAGGTTAAGAGTCAAAGAGAATTCACATTTTACCGGGTGCTGTTGACATCCATAATTTTAGTTACTAAAGAGGTGGAGATCTGAGGATCTTAGTTTGAAGACAGCCTGGGCAGAAAAATCCATGAAACTCTGATAACCAGAAAAAACTGGAAGTTAGTGTGGCTTAAATGGTAGAGTACGAGCTGTCAGTGGAAAAAAGAATCAAGCAAGAGCACAAGCCTTGATTTCAAGCTCCAGAAGTAGCATACACAGAAAAGCGTTCATATTTTAACACATTTCTCATAAACAAGCAACAATTCCTGCATGGATCCAGTCAGAAGTAACTTCCTGAAAAAGGTTATGAGTTGGGAGTATATTTTGCCATACTATATTTTGTGTTCTGATGTTTGTGAATTGTTTCATACTTACGTTTCCATAAAATTTTATATAAAGATTAAAGAAATAAAACATAAAACACATATGGCAAATGAGCAAAATTATTTGTTTCATTTATTTCAATGTTACAATGGAGAGGCAAAGATGATTACATTGGCAAGTGGCAGCTATGTGAATTCCTGCCAGATTTCTTGGTAATGTTCATGTAAACTTGTTACAAATCGATTAGAAAACTTACTTCAAAGTATGCATATAAGAAAGAAATGAGATGATGAATTGATGGAAATGGGATCGATTCATGACTGGTACATAGGGTTTAGTGGGCATGTGGTAAGTTTGTCTAAACAGCCACCCACTCATTGGACCGTGGTCAAGGTTGTATTCCAAATAAATGCTGTCGATAAGTGCTTTGTGTGTTTAGGAAGAGCCCTGGTTTGTAGGAATAAATGAAGCATAGAGGATATGTTATTGTTTTTTCTGCCAAATAAAACATGAGACATTTTCTGACTGGCACATGTGTTTAGACAGTAACTAATTTGGCTAATAAAGAGTCTTCAATGAGTTATTCTTTAAAAAAAACACCAACAAGAATAAAACCTAGAGAAGTAGTATAAAGAAATATGTCAAAGTTTTCCATATTGAAGCAAACTCCAAAATAATCATAACGGAAACTATGTACTCTAAATTTCCAATCATAGGGGGAATTACTAAATAAACTATGGTGAATTTTCTTAATAGTATTATTTTCTTCTGTTATTAATAAAGACAAAATGCAAATTTTCCCCAATTAAAGTAAATCACTATTAATATTCAGTCAGAAATATGAAATAGAAATTGTATTTTCATCTCATTATTGAAGTAGGAAATTATTTATAATAAATACAACTTTAGAAGAAGAATACTAAATTATTGCAAAAGCTTTTAATGATACTTGAAATGCTTGTTAATTCTCACTGTATAAGTTAAATACAATATTTTATATTACATAAATCATGTAAATCAGATGTATAGCAATTTTATTAAGTTTGTCATGGTGATTGACTTAAAAAACATCAAGATGAGGGGTAGGATGTAGAAACACATACCTGTAATCCCAGCACCCGGGATGCTGAGACTGGAGGAGCAAGGGTTCCCGGATAGCCTAGTCTTTGCGAAGGAAGGAGGGAAGGAAGGAAGAAAGGAAGGAAGGAAGGAAGGAAGGAAGGAAGGAAGGAAGGAAGGAAAGAAGGAAGGAAGGAAGGAAGGAAGGAAG
>NW_012277044.1:0-2320 GCF_000151885.1 Dipodomys ordii
GGTCGTGGGGCTTGAACTCTGGGCCTGGGCGCTGTCCCTCAGCTCTTCAGCTCAAGGCGAGCGCTCTACCACTTGAACTGCAGCACCACTTTGGTTTTCTGGTGGTTTTATTGGAGATAGAAGTCTCATGGTCTCTCCTGCCCGGGCTGGCTTTGAACCACGATCCTCAGATCTCAGCCTCCTGAGTAGCTAGGATTACAGGCATGAGCCACCAGCGCCTGGCTTGAGAATTTTTTTAATTTAGGGATTGGGTAGACAAGATAGAAAGGGGGACTAAGATGGATAACTAGTTAGGTTACAAGTACAAAAGGGGAACAAGTACAAAAAGGCAATCCAGCAGCCAAATAAAGATATTTCAAGGCCAACATAGTTGTGTGAATAAGACACTCAACTGCTGAATGCTTCTGGGAGCTGGAACAAAAGGAACATCCACTGGATTTCTGGTGTGCCTGATAGAAAGTTCCCTGCCCATCTCTTTCTGATTTCCTAATGATCCTTGAAAATACAGATGAACATTTGTTCAAGTTCTCAGTACAGTCTTTGAGTTTTAAGAACATTTCCTTCAAACTACTCACTACAGTTACAATTTCTCAATGATTTGTATTCTAATTGTCTCCTTCATTAGAATATAAATCCCTTGATTTATAATAGCCTTTTCCATTGTTTCTACCCCTTATGGTATAGATTTAAAAACAAATACTTGCCAAGTAAATAAATAAATGATCTGCAGGGTTTCTAAGTTGGGGAATCAGTGGCAATTAGTAAAAGCAGCAAGACATTATGAGGGATAACAGACAGGATGGATGAGGACTTGGATAAAAAGTCCACTAAAGAAAAGACTTCATTTTTGCCAGGGATGTACACAACCCTGTATTCCCAGAAGACAAAAGAGACTAGGACAGGAATATCCTGAGTTGGCATCTAGTTTGAGCAATATATAGCCAAAGCTTGGTTAAAAAGATAACAGCAAAACTGGTCACTGATGGTTCACACCTGCAATCCCAGCTATTCAGGCTGACATCAGAGGATATGCCTTAGAAGCCAGGGTCCGGCTCCCTCACCCCAAGAAACTCTTTATCTTCAATTAAGCAGCAAAAAGCCAGAGATGGAGGTATGGGTAAAGTGGAAGAGCATGGTAGGGGGGAGGGGTCAGGATAGACAAGGGAGAGCTCTGTGGAAGGCCCTTATTTATGCTCTGCCCCAGACCTTAAACACACACACACACACACACACACACACACACACACACACACACACCAGTTTTAGTCTGACGTTTCTGTTTTATCTTTCCTAAACACGGACACTTTTTTCTGTCCATTTGTCTTACAGTCCCACATCCTCCTTTCTATTGCAAACTAATTCACCTCATAGTTGATTATTTCGTGCAGAAAGAAGGCGAATGAGACACTGAGATTTCAGTGAGGGAAAGGGAAGCTGATGGGACGTGCAAACACAAGACAGTAAGCTGATCCAACTAGCGTTGCAGAAAATGCTTCGAATCGAGTAAAAACAGCTGAAAATAGGACCACAAATACGAGGAAGAGTACAGAAACGCTTGAGCTGACTTTAAATCCTTGCGCTGCTTGCCTTCCTGCTCACAACATTGCGAACCCTAGTTTCCTTCGAGTTTGTCAAATGGCACGCGAACAGCAGCCACAAGGAAGGACCGGGGCCCAAGGGTCAACAACGGAGTACCGGCCCGGGGTAAACACGCGCTCGACGTGGTTAGTTTTCTTTGAAATGGGGGAACAGCGAGGAGAGACGCTAAGTTGCATATGAATGCACTCAATGAAAGGGTTATTCTGAAAAGGGTTAGAGAGAGAGGTGCCGCGGCTCTTCCGTTTGGGGGCCCTGCAAAGACCTGGCCTAGGACTAACACCCCCCCCCCGCAAAGCCACCCAAACCCCAGCAGCACAACTCGCAGCGGTAGCGGCAAAGAGCAACGGAGAAAAGCGCGAGAAATCGCCCATACAAGGACGTCGGGTGGTTCCACCCGGGCCGCGCGGACGACCGGCCGGGCCCCCGCCAGGGCCCGGGACGCACGGACCCTGGAGGGAGGGGTCTTTTCCAGCCCCGCGGGGACAGACTCCGGAGGTGACACGTCCCACGCCATTCCTCGGGGCGTCCCTGGGAGAGTCGCGGCCTCACCTCGGCGCCCAGGCCACGTCCTTTCAGGTTCGAGGATGGAATCCCTGACCCAGGTCCAACCAACCGGGGTTGACAACTCCGCGGCCACGCGGATCCCTGAGGTGGGCAAATGCGACTCTCCGAATCCCCGCCACCCCTCCAGCCCGCAGCTGCCTCATTGGTTGTCTCGCGG
>NW_012277045.1:0-3370 GCF_000151885.1 Dipodomys ordii
CTAGCACTTAACCTCAGGGACTTAGACTTGCCATTGCCAATTTGCTTATCTCTATCTCCCACAGTCATCAACAATCAGAGAATTCATGTCTTTTATGTGCAGGAGAAGTATGTGTGTGGGAGTACTGGGGTTTGAACTCAGGGCCTGGCACTCTTGCTAACCTTTTTCACTAAGGCTGGTGCTCTACCACTTGAGTCATACTTCCACTTCCAGCTTTTTAATTGGAGATAAGAGTCTCACAGACTTTTTTGTCCCAACTGGCTTCAAACTGCACTTCTTGGGCCTCCTGAAAAGCTAGGATTATAGGCATGAGCCACTAGTACCTGGCTAAGGAACACATACATACGTGTGTGTGTGTGTGTGTGTGTGTGTGTGTGAGAGAGAGAGAGAGAGAGAGAGAGAGAGTCAGTCCTGGGGCTGGGGCTTGGGTGTTGTCCCTGAACATTTTTTTGCTCAAGGCTAGCACTTCACCACAGCTCTACTTCTAGCTTTTTTGGTAGCTAATTGGAAATAAAAGAGTCGCACAGATATTGTGGCTTTGAACCACAATTGTCAGAGCTCAGACTCCTGAGTAGCTAGGACTACAGGAGTGAGCCACCACTGCCTGGCTTTTAAAACTTACTTTTGGAGTTAGGTGTTGGTGGCTCACCCCTGTAATCCTAGCTCCTCAGGAGGCTGAGATCTGAGGATCGTGGTTTGAAGCCAGCCTGATCAGGAAAGTGTATGAGATTCTTTTTTTTTTTTTTTTTGCCAGTCCTGGGCCAGTGCCAGGGCCTGGGCACTGTCCCTGAGCTTCTTTTGCTCAAGGCTAGCACTCTACCACGTGAGCCACAGCACCACTTGCGGCTTTTTCCTGTTTATGTGGTACTGAGGAATTGAACCCAGGGCTTCATGCATGCTAGGCAAACACTGTACCACTAGGCCATACTCCCAGCCGTGTGTGGAAGACTCTTATCTCCAATAAATTAATTAGAAAAAAGTCAGACGTGGTGCTGTGGCTCAAGTGGTAGAGCAATAACGTTGAGCACAAAGAGGCTCAGGGACAGCACGCAGTTCCAGAGTTCAAGCCCTAGGATTGGCAAAAACAAAATCAAAACAAACCTTACTTTTGCCCTGTTTAGCTATCTCCCTATATAAAATAACACAAACATGGAGATTCTATCTTGTTTACCACTTACCACAATACCCAGGACAATGTGTGTTACCTGTTAGAGAAAAATAATAATAAATAGTGGAAGAAATGTATGCATATATACATGAAAGAAACAAGTACTATCTTTTTTTTTTTTTTTGTCAGTCGTGTGGCCTGAACTCTGGGGCTGGGCACTGTCCCTCAGCTCTTCAGCTCAAGGTTAGCGCTCTACCACTTGAGCCACAGTACCACTTCCAGCTTTTTCTTCTTATGTGGTCCTGAGGAATTGAACCCAGGGCCTCATGCATGCAAGGCAAGCACTCTACCACTGAGTCACCTTCCCAGCCCACAAATGCTGTCTTGAAGTAATCTTTTTTAGGAGGAAGGGGGCATGTCCATCTTTGTTCTCACAGTACCTTCATTGCTCAGAAGGATTTTTTTTTTTTGCTCAGTTGTAGGGCCTGGGCACTGTCCCTGAGCTTTTCTGATCAAGGCTAGCACTCTACCACTTTGATCCACAGCTTCACTTCTGTTTTTTTAGTATATTATGGAGGGAAGAGTCTCATGGACTTTCCTGCCTATGCTGGCTTTGAACCTTGATCTTCAGATCTCAGCCTCCTAAGTAGCTAGGATTACAGGCATGCGCCACCAGTGCCCGGCTTCTCAGAAGGATTTTTGCTTACCTTTTAGAACTGGCTGTCACTTTAAAAGCTACATGAGAAAAATCAGTCTCACTACTCTTTAATTATACTTAATTTCCCAGGCCCAGAGTTCAAGCCCCATGACCGACCAAAAAAAAAAACCAAACCAAGCAAAACAATTAATGACACTTAATTTTTCGCTGGAAACCATTCTCCCAGCTGAACTCTTTCTCAATAGTTTGGTGTACCAATAGTTTGGTACAGTGGTATACACCTGTCATCCCAGCTATGTCAGAGGCTGAGTTTGGGAGGATCTTGATTCCAGGCCAGTTTGAGCAAAAAGTTTGCAAGATCCCATCTCAACAGAAGAAGCTGAGAGTGGAGTTGTCATCTCAGCTATTCTGGGAAGTATAAAATAGGCAGATTGTAGTTCAGATTCAAGCCTAGGAAAAAAGGTAAAATCTTGTTTCAAAATGATTAGTAGGCCAGGCGTTAGTGGCTCACACACCTGTAATCCTAGCTACTCAGGAGGCTGAGATCTAAGGATTGAGGTTCAAAGCCAGTCTGGGCAGGAAAAATCTTTGAGACTCTTATCTCCAGTTAACCACCAGAAAACCGGAAGTGGCGCTGTGGCTCAAGTGGTAAAGCGCTAGCCTTGAGCTGAAGAGCTAAAGGACAACACCAGGCCAGAATTCAAGCCCCACAACTGACAAAAATAAATAATTAGTAGACTCATAAAGTATATCTTATTAAATTTCCAAAGTTTACTCAGATCAACCAGAATCAGTGGATTTTCAGATTTTCCTTTTTCCTCTAGGAGCCCAAACAAAACTAATAGCAGACAATAGGCCATAGGAAGCTAGGCATTGGTTGAGGATGGAGCAGGAAAGTCTATGAGACTTTGTTTTTTTTTTAAATTTTAATTTTTTTTTTATTTTTTGCCAGTCCTGGGGATTGAACTCAGGTTTTAGGCACTGTCTCTGAACTTCTTTTGCTCAAGGCTAGCACTCTACCACTAAGTCACATTCCCAGCCAATTTTTATTTTTTATTGTTATTATAAAGGTTATGTACACAGGGGTACAGTTATGTAAATCAGATAATCAGTACTTTTTCTTTTTTTTTTTGTGGGTCGTGGGGCTGGAACTCTGGGCTTGGGAACTGTCCCTGAGCTCTTCAGCTCAAGGCTAGAGCTCTATCACTTGAACCCCAGCACCATTCCTGGTTTTCTGGTGGTTAATTGGAGATAAGAGCCTCAAGGTCTTTCCTGCCCAGGCTGGCTTTGAACTTTGATCCTCAGATCTCAGTCTCCTGAGTAGTAAGGATTACAGGCGTGAGCCACCGGTGCCCAGCTAATCAGTACATTTCTCAATACATTCCTTTTTGGACAATGTCACCTCTTCACTCTCTCCCAGTTTTTCCCTCCCATCCCCACCCACAAGTTGTGGCTCAAGAGATAAAGCACCAACCTTGAGTAGAAAAGACTAAGGGAGGGCTTGAAAGGTGACTCAGTGGTAGAGCGCTTGCCTTGCATGCATGAGGCCCTGGGTTCGATTCCTCAGCACCACATAAGCAAAAAAGAAAAAAGCCAGAAGTGGC
>NW_012277046.1:0-1562 GCF_000151885.1 Dipodomys ordii
TATATATATATATATATATATGTATGTATATTCCACAAACCTTAATGCAGTTTTCATCGCCTCCTCTCTTTGCCTGACTGCTTCCTCCCTCTGGTATTACAGCAGGGTTGGGATAAGGTACAAGAGATCTAGCATGTAGGAATGAGTTAAGAGAATCCTCATGGTTTTAGTATTTTGGAGGAGGATGTGATGTATATGAATACATTTTGTTTGGGTTGGCTTTCTCAGACCTCCTTTGACCCATAGCCAAAAACTGTTTCAGCTGAATTTACAATTTTGCCCTCACTGCCCCCAAATGGTCGCACACACACACACACACACACACACACACACGAGTGTGGGTGAGTATGTGCTTTGTTCTTGTAATTTATAATGGGCCCATGGTATATGAGGTGTTAAGTCGTTTTATGGAAGTTCTGTGGGAATGCTAATGTATACCATCAATAGAGATACACACAGCTGTTAATCATCAGTGTTCTGTAGCTCTGAAAATAGCAAATAAACCTGAGAATGGCCGCTGATTCTAGCAGTTGGCAACGCTACCCTTGGTCGGAGGCTGGGACAACTGTTTGCAACACTTTTGGAGAGTCTCCCCTTATTATTTTGCCTTGTATCAATCACAGAATCAGCCATCATTAAAATTAGCCACAGATGCCTTGTATGGTAAGGAAGACAGCAAAAATCTTCACAACATGGGAAAGAAAATGGGCTATTTGTTCCATCTTCTCAGTAATAAAATAGTAAGCTAAAAGGGACAAGGTCAATGTCCCTCTGCGAACATGTCCTAGTCATGAATGTTCACAGTTTACATTTTCTCACAAATGTGGAACTAAGTATCCTTCCTCCTCCTTAGGCTTCATCTGCACTGTGGGGGTCATATGTAGCTGGCCAGTGATTGGTGAGTGAAGAAGTGGGAAGATTTCACCACATACGTTCGAGGAGAGCATGTGAGCAAAATGCAGGAAGTTCTACTTGTGAGATGTTATAAGGGAGTCAGCAGGTGGGATAGAAAAAGAAGAGAATAGACTGAGACTCCCTCAAGTGTAACAGGATAGAGACAAAGTAGGTAGAAATTCCACAGCTACAGAAGTAGAAGATAGATCCAGCCTTTAGATCCATCCTTTTCTAGAAAGGGCTGGTTTCACTATACACTGGTAGATTGTGAGTCCAAAGTTCTGTTCTCAGCCCTTGGGTGACCTTAGTCAACTAACTCTGCTTATGGTCTTGTAGTATTATTTACATTCGTTTATTAAATCATTACGGACATATATATATATATATATGTATATATATATATATATATATATTTCCTCATCATTTTGTCTACAATAGCATTTAGATCTCATTCTACATCACAATTAAATTTATATTTGAATTGCTATGGCATTGGTTATATTTTTCTTCTTTTTTTTAAAATTTTTTTTTGGGTCCTGTCGTGGAGCCTGAACTCTGGGCCTGGGCGCTGTCCCTCAGCTCTTCAGATCAAGGCTAGCGCTCTACCACTTGAGCTACAGCGCCACTTCTGGCTTTTTTTCTTTTTGCTTATGTGGTGCTGAGGAATC
>NW_012277047.1:0-1567 GCF_000151885.1 Dipodomys ordii
TGAGATCTGAGGATCGCGGTTCAAAGCCAGCCCGGGCAGGAGAGACCGTGAGACTCCTATCTCCAATAAACCACCAGAAAACCAGAAGTGGCACTGTAGCTCAAGTGGTAGAGCGATCGCCTTGATCTGAAGACCTGAGGGACACTGCTCAGGCCCAGAGTTCAAGCCCCATGACCGACCAAAAAAAAAAAAAGAAGATCCCAGTACCCCAAAGGCCTCCTGGCACCAAACCTGACATCACTTGTACACTAACATGCAGGACCTGGCACTGAGGGACATACCTTCCTTGCATTGCATGATATCGTGTTGGCCACTAGACTTTCCAGGTAGCTCCCAAGGCTGATCCCCTTCACTGTGATGATGGCTTCCTGGGTAAGCACAGTCCTGCAGAACAGGCAAGGGTCAAGAGGCTGACCAGCCCTGAGAGACGGGGTCTCCAGTCCACCCAGCCTTGCCCTGGCTGTTAATGTATCCCAACCAAGGTGAGATCACTCACTTTTCAGGGTTCTCAGGATGAGGGGTATACACCAATCTCTCGTTCACTGACACCAGATTTGTGAGTGTGATCTTAAAAAAACAAAAAGCAAAAACAAACATTGGTTTGGGATTCTATTTCTCGCATTTCTCCCCAAACCATCTGTCCATATTCTTCCAAACCCAAAATAGCACGGGAGACTTGAGAGCTTGTTTGGAGGTTCTAGCAGGGGAGCGCAGCTACTCATATACCCTTAACCAAAGACCAGTCCTCTATCGGGGATGGTGGTCCTTTTCGATCGAGCGTGCAGCTTTGGGAGGGACGCATAGCCAGATCAGCTGAATCAACCCTGGCGATCAATGGGGTGACCGATGTCACAGCCAGATCACCCTTACATCCCACAGGAGACTTTTAGGTACCCAAGGCTCCCACCACGCTGTGTCTGAGGACACCACATTTAGTTGTCACTGCTGGTAATAATCTGTTCTCTTGTCACACCCCACACTGAGCAAGGTTCTGGCCTTCAGGGTACCTGCACAGCACCAAAGCCACCAGCAGCTGTAGGACAGGACGGGGCCTCTGTTGGTATCCAAGTGAGCCTGAATTAGAGCCTGGCATCCGCAGTGGGATGGGACAGACCCCAGGACCCACACAGATGATAGAGCCAAGACTCAAGTTCTACTTCCCCTAAACTATCCAACTTCCTGTCTGCTTTATGTTTTCTGTTAAAACTTGGAGCTCCAGCTCATGCCTGTAATTCTAGCTACTTAGGAGGCTAAGACCTTAGGATTAAGGTTCAAAGCCGGCCTGGGCAGGAAAGTCTCCACCAAAAAGCCAGAAGTGGAGCTTTTGTTCAAGTGGTAGAACATTAGCTTGGAGTTAAATAAGCTAAGGGACAGTACCCAGGCTCTGAGTTTAAACCTCAGTACACACACACACACACACACACACACACACACACACACCAAAGCCAAAACCAAAAAGAAACCTGGAGCTCACACACACACACACACACACACACACACACACACACACACACACACACACACACACACCAGCCAAAACCAAAAAGAAACCTGGAGCTCCAGAACA
>NW_012277048.1:0-2718 GCF_000151885.1 Dipodomys ordii
GGCTTTTTTCTTTTTGCTTATGTGGTGCTGAGGAATCGAACCCAGGGCCTCATGCATGCAAGGCAAGCACTCTACCACTGAGCCACCTTCCCAGCCCAAGAATGGAAGATTTTGATAGCATATTATTCCATAGTTTTTTTTATTACTTTGTTATTATAATATCTGAGAACTGTTGATTTAAAGTACTATATAGTTTTTGAAGGATTCTTGTTCTTAATCTATTTACAGATTTTACAGATACTGAAGACTCAGCCAGATGCAGCATATCAGATATCACAACAAGTGGGTTGGCAAGATACTTTGGTCAGACTTTTTTTAAAAGCAGATTTTAAAAATGGAAATTTTCTTCATAAACATTGTAGGAGTGTTTTAATGAAAGAAAATAAAAGTCCATCTGGTGAAGACACTAATGGTAACTTTGAAAAAACAGATGAAGAAAAATTCAACTCTTTTACCTCAGCTAATATGTCTTCAGATTATTGGAGCACTGAGGATAAACACTCTCTAGATTTAAACACACCATTATTTCAAGAAGATAGTTCTGTGGGAGAACTGTCATTCAAATCAGATAATCAAGAAGAATTCTGGCATAGTAACCCTTCACATTTGAGTTTAGATCTTACTGGAATTGACTCTTGTGAACCGAGTGATAGTAGAAGCCAAATGGCAGACAGCCTACCTAGCACGCCATCTCCCATAGAGTCTAGTAAGTCATTTCCTGTGCAGTCTGACAAAGAAGGTAGCATCACCAACGATAGCGGCTTTAGTGATGACTTCTCTTTACTGGAAAACCAGGAGGTAAAATTGCTTATGTTTTTCAAATAATGCTTTAATTTTCATATGTCTTTTATATATACTTTGAATCAACAGTATATAAACACATTAATAATTTCATATTCATGTTCTAAGTCTCATAATCTAAGGTTTAGAGGCCTAATTACTTGTATGTGTTTTTTTTTGGGGGGAGGGGTCCAGTCATGGGGCTGAACTCTGGGCCTGGGCGCTGTCCCTCAGATCTTCAGCACCACTTCCAGCTTTTTTCTTTTTGCTTATGTGGTGCTGAGGAATCGAACCCAGGGCCTCATGCATGCAAGGCAAGCGCTATACCACTGACCCACCTTCCCAGCCTGTATGTATGTTTTTTTTATGTGGTGGTAATGATTAAACACAGAACCTGGCACATACTTGGAAAAGTGCTTTATCAGTGATTTACATTTCCAGCCTGTGAGTGTCTTGATAACAAAGCCAATGTTTTGTGCGCCTTGGATCTCCAGAGCCTATTAAAGTTCCAGTTTCATCAAGGCATTTAAAAAATATAGCACACTGTTAGTACATGTGATGATAGTTCTTAGGATATGCTTTCTAATTCAATAATTCATTTTATTTTCTTTTTTATAGAGATGTGAGGAAGAACTTATTCAATTGCTGACAAGTATTTTGAATTACATAATGTGTAAGGGACTAGAAAAGTCTGATGATGATACTTGGATTGAAAGGGGACAAGTGTTTTCAGCACTGACGAAACCAGGAATATCTAGTGAGCTACTTCGACCATCAGATGAAATAAAACTAATGTAAGCATTCACTTTGATTTTTAATCTTCTTTTTGGAATTGTCAGGAGACTAAATTGGTATTGGTTATTGAATACATATGTAGGATTAAGTGGACAGGGGAAAACAAATTATGCTTGATTCCTTTTCCTATGTTTTATTATTCTAGTAAAATCTAGAAAGAAATAAAAATCTGAGATTTAAATAAAATTTGAGTTGTAAATTATTTCACATTTCTTTTTAAAAATTATTTTCTGCAGTATCTTAGGACTTGATGGGATAAAATTAGTATTGTCATAAACACTTCTAAAGTATTTAGGGTTCCCTATAGATAATGGAACTCTAATAAGAGTATATCAAGTATATCAAGAATGAATTAACTTACTTGTTTTTCTTCAAACTCTAAGGCAGAAGGCAATTCTTAAAGCAATTCTTGCTCATTTCTTAAGTTTTTCTCATTCATAACTGGCATTCTACCTCTTGAGCCACACCTCCAGTCCCAGGTTTTTTTTTTCTGGTCATGGGGCTTGAACTCTGGGCCTGGCTTTCCCTCAGCTCTTCAGCTCAAGGCTAGCTCTCTACAGCTTGAGCAAAGCATCACTTCCAGTTTTCTGGTGATTAATTGGAGATAGTCTCATGGACTTTCCTGCTGTGGCTGGCTTTGAACTGTGATCCTCAGATCTCAGCTTCCTGAGTAGCTAGGATTGCAGGCATGAGCCCCCAGCGCCTGGCTTCAGTTCCAACATTTCGGTGGTAAATTGGAGATAAGAGTTTGGTGTTTGCCAAACTGACATGAAACATTAATCTTCAGATCTCAATCTTCTGAAGTACCTAGGATTATAAACATCAGCCACTGGTACCCAGCTAATTTCTGAATTTTTTTTTATTGTGAAAATACTATACAGAGGGGTTACAATTACATGGGCAAGATAATGAGTACATTTCTTATCAAGCATAGTAGCCTCCTCCTTTGTTTCCCCTTCTAATTTCTGAATTTTGTTTTTGTTTTTGTCTTTGTATTTTTTTGGGTCTGGTCGTGGGGCCTGAACTCTGGGCCTGGACACTGTCTCTCAGCTCTTCAGCTCAAGGCTAGCACTCTACCACTTGAGCCACAGCGCCACTTCCGGCTTTTTTCTTTTTGCTTATGTGGTACTGAGGAATCAAACC
>NW_012277049.1:0-1770 GCF_000151885.1 Dipodomys ordii
GTCATGGGGCCTGAACTCTGGGCCTGGGCGCTGTCCCTCAGCTCTTCAGCTCAAGGCTAGCGCTCTACCACTTGAGCCACAGCACCACGTCCGGCTTTGTTCTTTTTGCTTATGTGGTGCTGAGGAATCGAACCCAGGGCCTCATGCATGCAAAGCAAGCGCTCTACCACTGAGCCACCTTCCCAGCCCCTGCAGGTAATTTTATAAAGTTTAAACTGAGGCCACTCTTTGTTTTGTTTCTATTATCTTTCAGTAGTTGCACAACAGGGTTTCAAGTCAACATGACACCATATGAGCGTCACACATCTTGACTGATGACACCCTTTCCATCCTTCTCCCCCATCTCTCCCAATCTCATCCATCCCCTAAGTCCTAAGTCCATTTTCACACGGGGACGTTGGAGATTCTGACTGCATTCACCCACCCTTCCTCTCTGCATTTGTCCACACCCCGCCCCTTGATCAAAGCCTCCCATCATTCCCTCGTTAGTTGTTCTAAAGAGTTACCCCATTGCAATGTTCCCCTGCAAATCCCATACTACATATTTGCACATTAGTGCATACAACCCTGTGCATGTTTGCAAATATATCTGTAAAGTAGAGCCAACTTTCACATATGATCAAACTCTCTAGATTTCCAGGGCAAAGCAAATGCAGTGAAATTTCTGCAATGGATTTGGTCCCCAGAAGACAGCTCTGCATCTTCTGCATGAAAAGGTGGGGGATGGGGTCGGGGGAAGGGAAAGAGAAATCACTGAAAATTCTCAGCCTAGAGCCTCTTTCCTGTTTTTCAGACATGGTCATGTTAGCTGAGGTGGATGCAAACACCTGCTTGGCAATCATGATGATCAAAGTCAAAGACTTCACGGAGATTTGTAATGCGATGTTTTCCCATTGACTCCACTCATCTTTCTCATTGGGAGATGGGTGATTGTTTCTGACAGGCAAACTGGGGGTGCTGCCAGCAATGATCTGAGCACCACATGCAGAAGAAGATGTGTGTTGGAGCAATGAGGGAACAGGAAAAGGGATCAATGAGTGATGAACAAGTAGATAAGAGCAGAGCCTTTCCGGTTTCCTGAAGCTGTTCTAGGTAGCTTCATGCCTCACCACCTTGGAACTGTTTTATAATTCTGCAAACTAGAGATAACAGATTGGGTGGCAAAATGATGTGAAGCCTACAATGCTGAATTGTCTAGGATGTTATCCTCCTTGGAAGATCATGAGCTAGACAGCTACATAGAGTTAGCTGCCCGCATCTATGTATCTTCTCCTACCATCTCACTCCCTAACCACACAGCAGGCTCTGTATTAGGGGACATTTACTTGCAGGAATTTTACAACCCCAGCTTGTACATCTCATTGTTGCAATGGGTCATCCTGTATCCCTATTTAAACGATTTGTTTTTTCCCTTCCCCTCCACAAATTATACCAACATCAAATACAGTGAAAGCAGGGGTTATACTGTGGGGGAGGGACATACAAAGCAACAAAGAAATCATCTTATAAATACGTTAGAAACAATCGCATGCAAGAAAAAACATTTGAGTCCTTATCTTGGGGTTCATTTCTACTAATATCAACTTATCTGAGCTTTTCTGCTTGACTCAGACATATACTAGTTATTGCAAATAAGGGAAACCATGGGACCTGTGTTTCTTTGGGCCTGGTTTAATTCACTTAATATAATTTTTTCCAAGTCTTTCCATTTCCTAACAAATGGGGCAATGTCATTCTTTCTGATGGAGGCATAGAATTCCACTGTGTATA
>NW_012277050.1:0-1275 GCF_000151885.1 Dipodomys ordii
AATAAGAACCATCAAAACTAAGGGACTGTCTAGAGTGTACATGAGGTGATCTAGGGAGAATGGGTTCATCAGAGGTCTTTACAGGCTATGTTTGGTTCCCTGTGTCTTGGATCTTGCCACTATAAAGTAGAATAATGGGTTTACCCAACATGTCACTTACCAAAAGAAGACCTGGGTATACTAAGACATACTCCCTGTTCCTTTCTGGGAATTGGCATTGTCTGAGTGTTCCAGGTCCTCACAGCTCATTACTAGTTTATTCTGGCATTCTCCTGCAGGATTATAAATCACCATTTTTTAAGTCCAGATGGAGTTTTTCAAATATAGGGACTGTTTGTTACTGTTTGTCCACTGTGTCATGATTCATCCCTGGTTTCTAATGTTATTTCTGGAAGACTTCAGGCACTTGATAGACATTAGATGATTGGAAACTAAGACAGAACCATCTCTTTTCTTTTTCTTTTTGGTTGGTTGTGGGGCCTGAGAGCTGTCCCTGAGCTCTTCGGTTCAAGGCAAGCCCTCTACCACTCGAGCCACAGCGCCACTTCTGGCTTTCTGGTGGTTAATTGAAGATACGAGTCTCACAGACTTTCCTGCCCAGGTTGGTTTTGAGCTGTGATCTTCAGATCTCAGCCTCCAAGTAGCTAGGATTACAGGTGTGAACCACTGGTACCCAGCAAAAGAACCATCTTGAGGTAAAAAAAAATACAGCATAATTACAGTGCAAATGAGAAAATAGTGATGGATATCGTGTATGCAGTTTTGTTTTTCAGAATTTGCCATGGAGGGCAAGGTTCTAGTATTAATGTATTCATTATAAAAATGGCATAAGCATAAGATAATGACCTAAATTGGTAATTAGTTTAAAACTAAGTATCAAATTCATCATGGTTATTTTATATTCTGTATTTATCAACCATTTATCTTTCTTTGTCTGTGAAGTGCCAGAAGTGTCTTTTGCCCATTTTTCTATTAAGCTTTAATCTATTTTGTCATACTGATAGTAAAAGCTATTTGTACTTTGAAGAAATTAGACCTGTCTTATAAATGTTTTAAAAGTCAGTTTTCTAGTCTGTGTATCTTAAGCCATCTAGATATTTATAGTTTCAATGTTTTGTTATATTTTAAAGACAATGTAAATCTAGAAAGCACTTAGGGTTCTGTCATTGCATTTATGAAATTCTTTCCTCATCCCAAAATAAGACAAACACACACTTTTTGTATCATTTTTATTCTCTTATTGATCATATATATTCTTTAGTTAGTGCCAGATAG
>NW_012277051.1:0-1351 GCF_000151885.1 Dipodomys ordii
TAATTGTAACTCCTCTGTACAGTATGTTCACAAATAAAATTAAATTAAATTTAAAAAAAGAAATGCAAATCAAAACAACATTGAGATTCCACCTCACTCCCGTTAGAATGGCTATAATCAAGAACTCTAATAACAACAGATGTTGGAGGGGATATAGCCAAAAGGGAACCCTATTGCATTGTTGGTGGGAGCATAAACTTGTTCAACCACTTTGGAAAGCAGTATGGATGTTCCTCAAAAGACTCCACATAGAGCTCCCCTATGACCCCCAATCCCAATTTTATGCATTTATCCAAACAATCACAAACAAAGCCATACTAAAACTACCAGCACAACTATCTTTATTGCAGCATTATTCACCATAGCTAAGATATGGAACCAACCCAGATGCCCCTCAATAGAAGAATGAATCAGGAAAATGTGATAGATAGATAGATAGATAGATAGATAGATAGATAGATAGATAGATAGGAATTCTATGCCTTCATCAGAAAGAATGACACCGCCTCCTGAGTTAGGAAATGGTAAGACTTGGAAAAAATCATATTAAGTGAAGTAAGTCAGGTCCAAAGAAACATAGGTCCCATGGTTTCCCTTATTTGCAATAGCTAATATATGTATAGGACAAGCAGAAAAGGTCAAAAGCTATGTACATATGACCATATAACCTGATGCTAAGCAAAATGAACCCAAGATAGGGACACAAGAGGTTTTACCTTTGTTGCTGTTCTTCTTAATGTACTTATAATGTACTATGTGATTATTTTGCTTCTTTTGTATGTTCTTCCCCCATGGTATTGTTACTGTATTTGTTTCCAGTGCCCTGCATCTTGTATATACATTTTTCTAATTTGGGAAGGGGAAGGGAAATAACAAAATGCCGAAATATGGATACAGAATGATCCATTGTAACAATGAGATGTACAAGACAGTATGTTGAAAACCAACTTTACAACTTTGTGGAGAGGGGGGGAAGAGGAGGGAGAAGTTGAGGAGGTGAGGAGGAAAAGGATTGTAGGGTAAATATAAAGGAAGTTGTAACGATGCTCAATAGGAAATATTACCTTGCTCCTGTAACTGTAACCCCTCTGTACAGTATCTTTACAATAAAAAAATATATAAAAGAGGCTGGGAGGGTGGCTCAGGGGTAGAGTGCTTGCCTTGCATGTATGAGGCCCTGGTTTCAATTCTTCAGCACCACATAAAGAGAAAAAGCCAGAAGTGATGCGGTGGCTCAAGTGGTAGAGTGCTAGTCTTGAGCTGAGGAGCTGAGGGACAGCGCCCAGGCCCAGAGTTCTGGTCCTGTGGCTGGCAAATGTGTGTGTGTGTGTGTGTGTGTGTGTGTGTGTGT
>NW_012277052.1:0-1520 GCF_000151885.1 Dipodomys ordii
CTTGCACCAGTCAGCTGCAAGCGTTGGAAGGTCCCAAGTGGCCAGAGGTGGGTGCAGTGCCAGGGGGCCCAGAAACAGGTACCTGAGCTGGGACAGAGCCTGCGTGGGCCCCACCGTGAGCCTGGCCGGGCCTGCATGCCACCGGTGGTTCCGGCTAGCCTGTGCTGAACCCCAGCACCACAAAGAAACCAATACCACCACCAACTAAAGAAACTCTAACCTCGATGTTCTCAAGCTGCTGTTGAGTTCTGACACTCCACCCTGCCCACAGCATCTGCTCCTCTGTCAGGCTCTGGCTGGATGCCCTGTCACCCTGGCCTCTATTCTAGTCCCCAAACCTACCTCCTGTTCCCACCCCAGGACCTTTGTACAGGCTGTGTACCCCGCTTTGCCCCCAGCTGCTCCATCTCTCCTCCCTCAGGCTCTGTGCAGTGTGTCCTGCTGGTCTCCAGGACACACCAGCCTCTGACTGAGCTGTCCACTTGCCTGCTCAGCCCACCCGGACCTGGTGCACTCCCAGAGGACCAGGCCCAAGGGTGGGATGTGTGACCTGGCCCCCAGCTCTGTCCTCAGAACAGGGCCTGGCACAGTGGGCAAGGGGGGGGAGGGGGGAAGGATAGAGGGGTGGGAAAGGAGGGAGGAAAAGTCCCCACAGGGTCCCTGAGCAGCAGCCTGGACTCTACACCAACAGGTGTGATGGGGGGGCCCTGCAGGGGGTTCAGGGACAGGCAGGACAGGCAAGGCTGGGGGTGCGGGGGCAGGCCAACGAGGGCTCCCATTGCCCAGGGCTTTGCCCAGCATGAGCTGCTTGTGGGATCTTGGGGCTGTGGTTGCCGGGCATGAAGCCAAGAGAACTCAGAGAGCAAAGTCTTAATTCTTTTTTTCTTTTTTGTTGGTGGTGGGTCTTGAACTCTGGGCCTTGGTGCTGTCCCTCAGCTCTTCAGCTCCAGGCGAGCACTCTACCATCCGAGCCGCTTCTGATTTTCTGGTAGTTCATTGGAAATAAGGGTCTCACAGCTTTTCCTGCCCAGGCTGGCTTTGAACCGTGATCCTCAGACCTCAGCCTCCTGAGTAGCTGGGATGACAAGCGTGAATGGCCGGCACCCGGCCCAGAGAGGCCATTCTCTCTTGGGGTTGAGTGAGGGCGGTGCTGTCTCTCATGGCTTGTTTCACAGTGCCGTGGATGCAGCCCAGGGCCCAGTGTGTGGCTGGCCGGCACTCACCATAGGGTCTCGAGCTCCCCGAGAGGCCACCTGGCCTGAGTGGTGGCCTGGCCTCCCCCAGCCTTTGGGACCGGGCCTTCCTCCTTGGGAGGTGCGGCCGCAGGCCTGCACCTGCCATTGGCAGGGAGGGCCTGTGAAGGCCCGGCCTTGCTGACCCATGCTCCGGCCTTGTTCACCAGACCCCTGCGGGCGCCCTGCCCGGGGAGGAGAGCTCCCCGCCCAGCCCGGCCCCGGGGAGGCCAGTGCCATCGGGCGACCGGGCCTCCCGGCGGCGTGAGGGCAGCCGGAGCGGCCTGG
>NW_012277053.1:0-2093 GCF_000151885.1 Dipodomys ordii
TATATATATATATATATATATATATATATAGCTAGGGAATTTTTGAAAAAGAAAAATAATATCTGATGGGCCTCTCTTGAGAGGTGGGGCTGGAGGTTTTTCCCTAACCCAAGTGATGGCCACGCGGGAGGCATTGCCCTCAGAGAACACTGGTCCCCCCTTTTGTTAAATGTTAATGCATGCTTGTACTTTTTGGCCATACTGGGATTTGAACCCAGAGCCTCTCACTTGTTAGGTAGGCATTCTATCACCTGAGCCGGGCTCTAGCCTTAAATGTTTATATTTTATAAGGCTTTTTTCAGTCATGTTCATTGGGAAGGAAGGGCCTCATGTTACCGCACTTGCCGTATGGATGGACATGGGAGTTTCGCATCAAATCCTTCTAGTCAAAATACACAATGCTTTTTTTTTGTTTTTAATTAGTGGTGGGGCTTGAACTCAGGGCCTAAACAGTATCCTTGAGGTCTTTTTGCTCAAGGCTGGTACTCTACCACTTTGAGCCACAGCACCACTTCCAGTTTCCTTATGGTTAATTGGCGATGAGAGTATTACAGAGATAGCTTTGAATTGCAATCCTCGGATCTCAAACTCCTGAGTAGGCATGACCCAACAGTGCAGGACTATACATTGCTTTTTTTTTCCCCGCATATATTCATTGTTCTTTAGAAGGCATTTCTGAACAACTATCTTGAACTCTGTTTAAAAACGATTAGCTTTCTTTTCTACAGATAAATTGGTAGAAATCAGTCATCCCCACAGTACAGCTTCTTCCAGCAAGAGCAGGTCCTTGTCTGTAAAAGCCAAACACTTAGTCATATGTATTATTCTGGAATAATCTTTCTGACTCACAGAGCACACCATGTCCTCTGACATTTCCACATGACTGCTATGTCAGTTGCCTGAGAGGGCTCCTGAGTGCAGAGACCATGCCCACTTATTTGGGTTTTGATCAGTATTTAGCAAATTAGTATAAAAGTTACCTCAGGTCTTTAGATTTTTTTTTTTTTGCCAGTCCTGGGGCTTGAACTCTGGGGCTGGGTGCTGTCCCTGAGCTTCTTTTACTCAAGGCTAGTGCTCTACCATTCGAGCCACAGCTCCACTTGCAACTTTTTCTGAGTAGTTTAATGGGAGAAGAGTCACATGAGCGCGCTGGTGGCTCACGCCTGTAATCCTAGCTATCTCCAATAAACCACCAGAAAACCAGAAGTGGCACTGTAGCTCAGGTGGTAGAGCGCTTGCCTTGAGCTGAAGAGCTGAGGGACAGCGCCCAGGCCCAGAGTTCAGGCCCCAAGACCGGACCCAAAAAAAAAAAAAAAAACTAAAAAGCATCAATACCATGAGTTCCAATGATTTATTGCCTTTTTCTTTTTTTTGGTAGGTCCCATGGCTTGAACTGAGGGCCTGGCACTGCCCCTCAAAGCTAGTTCTCTACCTCTTTGAGCCACAATGCCACTTCCAGTTTTTGGAGATAAGAGTCTCACAGTTCCCAATTTAGTAGCAATGTTCTATTGTTAAAAGTTTGTAGAGTTCATAAGCTTTGTAGATTAAGATAATGATGATTATCATTGTGAAGGTTAAAAGGTACTTGTGTCTTGTGCTAAGTATAACTATGCCACAGTATTGTAAAATTTATGTAATCAATCTCAATAAAGAAATACTTGGGCCGGGCACTGGTGGCTCACGCTTGTAATCCTAGCTACTCAGGAGGCTGAGATCTAAGGGTCATGATTCAAACCAACATGGGCAGGAAAGTTCGTGAGAGTCTTATCTCCAATAAACCACCAGAAAACCTTAAGTGGTGCTGTGGCTCAAGTGGTAATGTGCTCGCCTTGAGCTGAAGAGCTGAGGAACAGTACCCAGGCCCAGAGTTCAGGCCCCACGACTAACAAAAAAAGAAAAATAAGCCGGGTGCTGGTGGCTCACGCCTGTAATCCTAGCTACTCAGGAGGCTGAGATCTGAGGATCACGGTTTAAAGCCAGACCGGGCAGGAGAGACCATGAGACTCCTATCTCCAATAAACCACCAGAAAATCGGAAGTGGCGCTGTAGCTCAAGTGGTAGAGCTCTCGCCTTGAGCTGAAGAGCTGAGGGAC
>NW_012277054.1:0-1637 GCF_000151885.1 Dipodomys ordii
AAGTGGTAGAGCGCTCGCCTTGAGCTGAAGAGCTGAGGGACAGCGCCCAGGCCCAGAGTTCAAGCCCCATGACCGACAAAAAAAAAAAAAAGAAGCTCAGGGACAATGCCCAGACCCTGAGTTCAAGCACCAGGCCAGGCACAAAAAAATAAGAATTAAATTAAAATAAAACAATTTCAAAAAAATTACTATTTCAAATATTTATAAGGTTAGAGTTGAAGGAATGAGACAAGGTAGCAAGAACAGAGGTAGAAGATGAAGATAGGTTTTAAGAATAATGGACCAAGGGGCTGGGAAGGTGGCTCAGTGGTAGAGTGCTTGCCTTACATGCCTGAGGCCCTGGGTTCGATTCCTTAGTATCACATAAGCAAAAAAAAAAAAAAGAATAATGGACCAAGCCTGGTGCCGGTGGCTCATGCCTGTAATCCTAGTTACTCAGGAGGCTGAGATCTGAGGATCAGGATTCAAAGCCACCAGCTCGAGCAGGAAAGTCAGTGAGACTCTAATCTCCAATAAACAACTAGAAAACCGGAAGTGGCGCTGTGGCTCAAGCAGTAGAGTGCTTGCCTTGAGCTGAAGAGCACAGGGACAGCACCCAAGCCCAGAGTTCAAGCCCCACAACCGACAAAAGAAAATAAAGACTAATGGACCATCAAATTGTTATAAGATTACTAAAAGATTAGATGTGTTGCTTTAAAAACAAAGCATTATTTTAAGTCTAGGTAACCTTTTCGGTCAAAGATACCTGGATTTCCTGGCTCCCCACGTGGCTAACTTTGTGACTGATGAGTAAAGACAATAAATTACAGATAGCATTTTGCTATGATTCATTCCTTATGAGGTCCCTCTAAAATGTTCGCACTGGCAAAAAGAATCACTAGTTGGAAGGTAGTAAGAGTGGTATGATCAGTAGAGGATCAGTTTTTAAATAGTTTCTGTACCCACCTTTCTTACCAGTGCTAATTTTCTCTTCTGACCAGATACAACATCGAGCGGATGCCAGATGATTATGGAGCCCCACGATTCTAATTCTTAGGAGACTCAGTTCCACTACCTTCCTTGGACCAACTTTCTCCATTGCCAGTTCATACCAGTTCAATAATCAGCATGATTATTATTCTCTTCACTTATTGGCTCTATTATGAGCTGAATATGGTTAAATATACTAACTTTTTAATGTTTGTGAAATTGACATGTTGTCTTATTTAAAAGTTTGCTTTGTGGGACTGGGAAGGTGGCTCAGTGGTAGAGTGCTTGCTTTGCATGCATGAGGCCCTGGGTTCAATTCCTTAGCACCACATTAGCAAAAAGAAAAAAGCTGGAAGTGCTGTGGCTCAAGTGGTAGAGTGCTAGCCTAGAGCTGAAGAGCTGAGGGACAGCACCCAGGCCCAGAGTTCAGGCCCACGACTGGATCAAAAAAAAAAAGTTTGCTCTGTGTGGTGGCACACATCTAATCCTAGCTACACAGGAAGCAGAGATTAGAGGATTGGCAGTTTAAGTCTAGTTCCAGCCACTACTACCACCCCAGAAAAAGAAAAACACAAGATTGTTGTTCTTTAAAAAGTAAAGATATCTAGGGGCTGAGAAGATGGCTCAGTGGTAGAGCGCTTGCCTTGCATGCATGAGGCCCTGGGTTC
>NW_012277055.1:0-3169 GCF_000151885.1 Dipodomys ordii
AAAAAGCTGGAAGTGGCGCTGTGGCTCAAGTGGTAGAGTGCTAGCCTTGAGCTGAAGAGCTGAGGGACAGCGCCCAGGCCCAGAGTTCAGGCCCCACGAACGTACCCCCCCCGCAAAAAAAAAGAAGTTTCTTTCTTGCTTACTATATATAGCCATACTTTACTTTCTCAACTGAACCAAGGATTTCTTGCTATGTGGCCTACTATATACCGTTTACATTTTTTTTTCATTAATGGGGCTTGAACTTGGGGCCTAGGAGCTGTCTCTGAGCTTTTCCCCTCAAGGTTAGTTAGTGCTCTACCATGAGCCACAGTGCCACTTCTGCTTTTCTGGTGGTTAATTGGAGATAAGAGTCTCACAGACTTTTTTGCTGGGATGGCTTTGAACTGTGAACCTCAGATCTCAGTGTCCTGAGTAGCTAGGATTACAGGTGTGAGCCAACAGTACCCAGCATTTCCTCTCTTTAAAATGTGTCATTCACATCCTCCTAATCAGTTAACTGAGGGTTCTGTTTAAATGTCAGTTCTTTAGCCATACTCCTTGAGTTACCATCTATAATTGTCTCTCATATCTTCCATTTTCCCTAACATTTCCTTAGTATTTTCATTTATAAAACATTTATGTATTTCCTAATTTTGTGGGCCATTGATTTTCTTAGGAGGAACCTAGATTTTATTACAGCAGCAATCACATTCCTAGCTCTTAGCATAGTCCAGTTTTTAGAGTCAGGAAAATATTTAGTTGTTAATTGATGAATGAATTCCCAAGTGCAAGTTTTAATTCTAATATAATTAAGCAGAGAATACCTAATGAAAGCTTCATCTATAGCCCAGTAGAAGTATTTTAGATACACAGTATGTTCCCTAAGTATTTATTCAATGCATCTTAGATTATTAACTAGATTCCACATTTTCTTCTTCCAACTCATATAGCATTTTTCTAAAATATTTCTTCCACCATCATCATTAATTACCCAAAGAACTACTATTACTTATTCTTCTTTTCTATTCTTTTCTAGGTCCAAGACTGGGACTTAAACTTTGTACTCGATGTTTTCACTCGTTGGCTGGTGCTCTACCAACTAAGACATACCTCCAACCCCACTACCCAACTATTGCCTATTTTTATCAAACTTAGTTTTTTTCATTCTTCTAACTCTGAAGTAGCTACTGTATCTCATAATCCTCACAATTATCTTACTATCTCAAATTATTTCTAATGTTTTCACATATGTGAATGTCAGTTGTTTAAAATAGTTTCACCAATGGTGTACATCTTTCTTCTGTTTTGGCATCCCCTCTTTTTTTGGCCACCGATAGTCAAAGAAAGAGACCATTATTCAAAAATGTGAAATAAAATGAAGCTTACTTGGTTGCTATGTATAAAAGTACTCAGCCTCTTTAATGTAAGCTCTCTTTTGTGTGTGTGTGTGTGTGTGTGTATGTGTGTTTCTGGCATGAAACCTAGGCCTTCCTGCATGCTAGATAAGCAACACCCCTAAAGAAAGGTGGAGTTTAGGGAATTGACTAACTTTGTAAATGAGAGAGGGTACATGTGAGGCTTAAAAGTATAATACTAGCCAGGTGCCAGTGGCTCATGCCTATAATCCTAGCTACTCAGGAGGCTGAGATCTGAAAATTGCAGTTCAAAGCCAGCCCAAGTAGGAAACCATATGACACTCTTTATCTCCAATAAACTATTAGAAAACTGGAAGTGGTGCTGTGGCTCAAGTGGTAGAGTCCTAGCCTTGAACTGAAGAGCTGCTCAGGCCCAGAGTTCAAGCTCCACAACTGACAAAAAAGAAAAAAAAAGATACTAGAGCAAGACTGTTTCTATTTGGCTGACTTCAAGAAGTATGAAGATCATCACTGATTGCTTGCTTTAAAAAAATTTTTTTTAAGCCAGGTGCTGGTGACTCACACCTGTAATCCTAGCTACTCAGGAGGCTGAGACCTGAGGATCATGGTTTTGAACCATGATCAGCCCAGGCAGGAAAGTCCATGAGACTCTTATCTCCAATAAACCACCAGAAAACTGGAACTGGTGCTGTGGCTCAAGTGGTAGAGTGCTAGCCTTGAGTTGCAGAGCTGAGGACTAGGCCTAGAGTTCAAGCCCCACCACCAACCAAAAAAAAAAAATAGGGCTGGGAAGGTGGCTCAGTGGTGGAGAGCTTGCCTTGCATGCCTGAGGCCCTGGGTTCGATTCCTCAGCACCACATAAGCAAAAAGAAAAAAAAAGCTGGAAGTGGCGCTGTGGCTCAAGTGGTAGAGTGCTAGCCTTGAGCTGAAGAGCTGAGGGACAGTGCCCAGGGCCCAGAGTTCAGGCCCCACAACTGGACCCAAAAAAAATATATATATATATATATATTAGCCGGGTACCAGTGGCTCATGCGTATAATCCTAGCTACTCAGGAGGCTGAGATCTGAGGATTGTGATTTGAAGCCAGCCTGACAGAAAAGTCCCTGCAAGACTCATCTCCAATTAACCATTCAAAACCCAGAAATGGTGCTGTGGCTCATGTGGTAGAGTCTAACTTGAGCACAGAGAGGCTCAGGGACAGCACCAGGCCCTGAGTTCAGGCCCTGCAACAGACAAAAATAATTTTCTTTTTTAAAAAGAGGTTTATTCACTAGAGTTGTTATTGATCTATTAATTCAGTTGAAATCACTGCTAGGCTAGACACAGTTGGCTTACATCTGTAATCCTAGCTTTAAGAGGCTGAGACCATGAGCTGGAAATGTGGCTTAGTGGTAGAGTGCTTGCCTAGCATGCATGAAGCCCTGAGTACGATTTCTCAGTACCATATAAACAGAAAAGGCCAGAAGTGGCACTGTGGCTCAAGTGGTAGAGTGCTAGCCGTGAGCAAAAGCAGCTCAGGTATAGTGCCAAAGCCCTGAGTTCAAGCCTCAGGACTGCCCCCCCCCCAAAAAAAAGAGGCTGCAGCCTGGAAGGTGGAAATTTGAAGCCAACTCAGGCAGAACAGTCTGTGAGAGTTCATCTTCAATTAACCCATAAAAAGCCTGGCTCAAGTGGTTTAGTGCCAGACATAACTAAGAACGCTGAGTTCAAGCCCTGGTACTGCATGAAAACAAAGAAAATCTTCTGTTTACTAGTTGTTACCATAGCTGCAGAAGTCTTTCTTTTTTTTTTTTTTTTGTCGAAAGCTGTT
>NW_012277056.1:0-1404 GCF_000151885.1 Dipodomys ordii
TTTGCCAGTCCTGGGGCTTGAATTCAGGGCCTGAGCTCTGTCCCTGAGCTTCTGTTGCTCAAGGCTAGCACTCTACCACTTAAGCCACAGCATCACTTCTGGCTTTCTCTGTTTATATGGTACTGAGGAATGGAACATTGTCCCTTTTGTGTCCCCCAGACAAATAAACACCAGATTGCTGACAGCCACTGCACTGAGGAGAGCGCCCTCTTGAGGAAGAAGGAAGTTCAGGTCCCCTCCATGGCTATGCCAAGAAAGCAAAGGCAGACAACAGAGCAAAAGGATAGCAGAGTGTTGCTAGACAAGCTGGCATTTGAAGGATCCAGTGATGATTGCCAGCACCCAGGAGTTACAGGTCACCTGGGGTGATGGGGACATAATCCTCTACAGCAGTTGGCAACTCAGGGCGCTGGCAGCCTTTTCCTTACCTTTGAATTTTCTCAAGTTCTCTGTGATGACATTGTGACTGGATTTTGCTTCGTTGAATTTTTTCTCCAGCCCCTCAGGAACTGGGGTTGGGTTGAGAAATTGAAATACGTTGATCCTATAAATACATAGCTGAGCTGGGTGGTTAGATCGTAGGATGGGGAGGGAGACACACAGGGATGGAAGACTGTCTGGGGGGGGGAATGAGCTGAGGGTGGGGAGGGCCAGGCCAGGGACATGGGGCCAGAATGAATTTGGGAATGAACTTGAGGGAATGTGGAAATGGACTTGGCATATGACTGCAGAGAGAAGAGAAGGGAAAGAGGGGAACAGAGAGAGATTGAGTGAGCAAGGGTGCTAGGCCCTACCAAAACGAGCAAGGGACATGTAGGAGGTGCCAGGAAATAGACTGTATGCTGAAGAGCCAGAAAGCCAGAGAAAACAGCTTTCTTTGCCCACCAACCCCTATGCTCAAGTGTCTAGCTGAAGCATCAACAGTTGGCTGCAGAGTGCATGGGTATTCATGGCAGAGGAGGTAGGGTGTGTTTGGATTTCTGTTGAGTGCTAGGAACATGAGTGACTCAGGAAGCGCTAGGCTCTGGGTGTTCTACCATACCTGGACAGGAGAGTTTTGATGTCCTGGAAGAGAAACAGATAGCAGAGCCTTAGCGTCTGAATAGAGCATGGGAACCAAGGAGGAGGTTTGGACCCTCCTGGAAGTAGAGTATGAACATCTCAGGGTCTCTCCCTCCCTCCTCCCCCCCCCCCACTACTTGGAGGGCTGCTCCAAGAAGCTCTTGATAGACCAGTACACAGGACTATGATAACACCTCAAGAAGAACAAAATAAGTGAGGTTCCAAAGATGAATTTTGTGCCAGGTGCTGGTGGCTCACGCCTGTAATCCTAGCTACTCAGGAGGCTGAGATCTGAGGATCATGGTTCAAAGCCAGCCCAGGCAGGAAAGTCCGTGAGACTCT
>NW_012277057.1:0-2783 GCF_000151885.1 Dipodomys ordii
CCCCACGACTGGACCCCCCCGCCCCCCAAAAAAGTATTTTATTGTGAAAATACTGTACAGAGGGGTTATAACCACATGAGCAAGGTAATGAGTACATTTCTTATGGAGCATTGTTGCCTCCTCCTTTGTTTTTCCCCTACCATCCCCTCCTCCTCCCCCCCACCCCCAATCTCCACAACTACATTCTCTCCCCGCCCTTCTCCCCTCCAATGCTGTGAACATTCTTGAATGAGGTTCTTTGAGGACATGTTTCATTTCTCTTTTATAATTATCTGGATGTGGACTTCCTATGTGTATGTATGTTTTACTGTGTAGTTTTCCAGAGTTGTCCTACAGTTTCATACTCTCAGTAGCAGCATATGAGACCAAGACTTCTAGTTTCATCCAGTGCTCCATTTGTTATTGTCTTTTTTAGAATTAGATTTACAGTAATATTTTATTGTGCTTACATTTTTTGTTATCCTCGCAGCAAATTATGGTAAGCACTTTTTCATGACCCTGCTGATTATTTCTTCTATGACATTCTGACCAGTATTTGGGCATCTGTAATCTGAAAATCGGAAATCCTTCAAAATACAAAACCTTTTTAGCACCAATATATCTTTACAAGTGGAAAATACTATACCTGACCTTATATGACAGATTGCAGTCAAAATGCAAATGCACTGAAAATATTGTATAAATTATTTTCAGTCTGTGTATATAAGATATATTTGAAACAAATTATTTTCATATTTCCAGTTGGGTCCCACTTCCAGTATACCTTACTAGATAATATGTAAATATTCAACAATTTACAAATATCCAGAAACAGAAATAATTCTGGTTCCAAACATTTCATATAGGAATACTTAAATGTATTAAGTCTGATTTTCTATAGTCACTGGTTGAAACTTCTCTTCTGGATATTCATATTACAATTTCTCTATTTGTGACTTGTTTGTTTTTACATGGGAAGTATTAAAATTTGAGGTAGTCTATATTTTCCCCTATGTTTAGTTATATTTTGCTGAGAAACCTACAAGGTTATAAATGATCATCCTATGATCTGTAATGCAAGTAATCTATGCTATAGGTTTTTCTGCTTTACAAATAATCACTCTTAATTTTGTACAGTGTTTTTACACAAATATGAACTTGTCTTTTTTAATTGATCTGCCAAAAATACAAGCTTAATATTTAAAAATTGGTTTTTAGGGAACACCAGGCACTTATCTGACTTCTCATAATCAGACTTCCTATCAAGAGACAGCTAAGCCCTCAGTGGGCTCTATCTCTCTTGGACTGCCACGACAGCAGGAATCTGCCAAATCAGGTTAGTAAGTTAGCTCAGTCAAATGTATCTGCATTTGTGGTATTGCAATAGTAATTCAGTACTTGATCTTTCATATTTCCTTTGCTTTTGTCTACAGCTGCTTTGCCCTATATTAAACAGGAAGAATTTTCTCCCCGAAGCCAGAACTCGCAACCTGAGGGTTTATTGGTCAGGGCCCAACATGAAGGTGTGGTCAGAGGTAAAAGCATACACATTATGTTAAGCTTTATCCCCCAGTGAACATATACATATATATATATATATATATATATATATATATATATATATAGTTTTCAAAATATAAAAATATAGCCCCTAACTTTGAAATTTAAAAGTAAAAATGATTTTAAACCTTTGAAGTTTGGCCAGTTGTAGAGCTCACTGGTAGAGTACTTGTCTAATAGTGACAAAGTCCATCAACTTGTACAGATCCATGTATCAACTGGACTTTTAACCTCATTACATGACTTTAGACATAAACTTAATAAAACAATTTTTTTTCTTTGCTTCTTTTTCCCCTCTCCTTCTTATTCTCTCACTAGGTAGAGGCTGTATTCTTTTTGGAAGGGGGTAAAGATAGGTGATGGTTAATGATTTTATTTTTACTCAGGTACCACAGGAGCCATCCAAGAAGGAAGTATAACTCGGGGAACTCCAACCAGCAAACTTTCAGTGGAGAATATCCAGTCCCTACGGGGCTCTATCACTCAGGTTAGTTATTATCTCTAAAATACTAAGAAAAAAAATAAAGAAAAAATCCATAAGTTTTGAGCATTTTAGTAATATTTCTGTAGTTGTTCATTGTAAAAAATCATTTAAACCACAAGCTAAGGCTTTTATCATGTTCACATGAAATAGAAAAAAGTCATTAAACACTAGCTTGCTTTTGCCACTTGTGAAAAAGCGGTCTGTAATCTCATGTGAGCTACCTTGTTAGAATATAATGCTGAATGAGGAATGAGGTGATGTTGATAAAAGGTCAAGTATCTTCTAATTTGGGTCAAATGAAAAATTTTTTTCCTCAGATGTTAATTTATTTTCATTTAATAACAAAATTTTCCATATAGTTTTTGTTTGTGTGCATACTGCTACTAGGGCTTGAACTCCTTGCCTGGTGCTCTTGCTCAGCTTTTTTGCTCATAGCTGGTACTCTACCACTTGAGCCATATCTCTAGTTCCGGGTTTTGGCTGGTTAATTGGAGACTGAAGGATTTGTCTGCCAGGCTGATTTCAAACCTCAGTCATCAGATCTCTGCTTCTCAGGCTAAGATTATAGACATGAGCCACTGGCACTTGGCAGCATATCTTCTTTAATTTTGTAGATGTGGAAATGGGACAATTATGCTGTGTTTTTGCATAGTAGCTTTTTGTTTGTTTGTCCTGCACCTTTTTGCTATAACAGTGGTTCTCAAAAGTATGGTCTAGGGTTGGGAAGGTGGCTCAGTGTAGAGTGCTTGCCTTGCATGCT
>NW_012277058.1:0-1139 GCF_000151885.1 Dipodomys ordii
AAGACATGGAGAATCCTCATAAGTGGAAATGGAATATGGGATAGGAACGGCAGGCCTAAATCTGCATTCAAGGTCCTTGAGTCAAGCCTGACTTTATAATGTCACCTTTTTCTCTTAATGCCTCAGCTTATTTCATCTTTTCATCCCCACATGTGTTTCAACTATGCTTTCAAGTGTATTTTTATACTTAAGTATCAAGTGTCCCGCAGAAAGCTCATATGCTAAAAGCTCGGTCCACAGCTGTGGTGGCACTATTTTGGGAAATTCTGAAAACTTTAGGAGACAGGACCAAGCCAGAGGAAGTAGGTCAATGGGGGGGGTGTCCTTGGGGGCTTTATATTGTCCGTAGACATTCTGTCTCTCTCCTTCTGCTTCTTAGATGACATGATGTGTGCAGCTCTGTAGCACCCCTCCACACACACACAGCCATTGTGGACTTGAAATTACTGAAACCATGAGTCAAAATCTTTCCTCCTGCCAGTTGCCACTGGCTCTCGCCTGTAATCCTAGCAACTACGGAGGCTGAGATCTGAGGATCACAGTTCAAAGCCAGCCTGGGCAGGAAAGTCTGTGAGATTATTATCTCCAATTAACCACCAGAAAACTGGAAGTGGTACTGTAGTGATAGAGCGCTCACCTTGAGCTGAAGAACTCAGGGAGAGCACCCAGGCCCAGAATTCAAGCTCCACGACTGACAAAAAAAAATCTTTCCTCCTTTAAATTATCTCTCTAAGATGTTCTATCATAGCAACAGGAAAATGACTAACATACTCTGAGTTCCTCCCTCAGAGTTCATTCCTCTACTGGAATGCACTCCACCACCCCCTCTTTGTTTAATGGCGAAGATTAAACCTAGGACCTTATTTTTTTTGGGGGGGGGTCCAGTCGTGGGGCTTGAACTCTTGGCCTGGGCACTGTCCCTCAGCTCTTCAGCTCAAGGCTAGCACACTACCACTTGAGCCACAGCGCCACTTCCAGCTTTTTTCTTTTTTCTTATGTGGTGCTGAGGAATCGAACCCAGGGCCTCATGCATGCAAGGCAAGCGCTCAACCACCGAGCCACCTTCCCAGCCCTAATGAGTACATTTCTTATCAAGCATTGTTGCCTCCTCTTTTGTTTCCCCTTCCTATTCTACAAAT
>NW_012277059.1:0-3314 GCF_000151885.1 Dipodomys ordii
CCCCCCCCCCCCCCCCCGCCACCACCACCCCACCCCACCCTGGCAGGAAAACTGAGCCTGGATCTGCCCTGAGTTGGGGATTAGAGAATAAATTTAAAATTGGGTGTAAAAGTGACCTGTTAATTTAAATCACATTGAACTTTTTAATACTCTAAAAATGAGTCTATTACAATACTTGAAATTACCATAAAGGCTAATATCACTGTGCTTAGAATATTATCTGAGATTATATTCCAACAGAGCTGGTTTGAAGAGCCACTGGGGAGGGGCTGATAAGTAAACTTCCATTTAGATCACCCTCTACCAAATTCAGTCCATTCACGATACAGAGATGACACTTAGAGTTCAGAGCTGTTCCGCTGTGAGATGGACCATAAACTTAGAGGAGGCAGAGGAGTTGTTAAAAGTGGACTCTGGCCTGGGAGGGGAAGCCAGGAAGTGAGGGAGAGAAGGAAGCTAGATCAAGACAAGCACAGGACACCAACACCCAGCTCCCTAGATCTGGTTCTCTGCATACCTATTGGGCAGTCTACTTCAAAAGATAAAACCGTGGACAAGATTCGAGGCTCAGAGGCCAACAGGAATCAGCAGGAGGAAGACCTGGCTTTGGAAGACCACCCGTAAGTATTGGACAGGAAGCCCACTGGAGGACCAAAAGGAGTTAGTGATTTTAAACAAATTCACTGGGGTTTGAGGAGAGACTTCCATCCACAGATAGGATTAAAGAATTACAAGGACAACCAGTAACAATACAAGGCAAGGCAGGGTGCTTCTGGCTCACACCTAAAATCCTGGCTACTCAGGAGGCTAAGATCTAAGGTACAGTGTTCAAAGCCAGCCCAGGCAGAAAAGTCCCCTTGAAACTCTTATCTCCAATTAACCACTCAAAAACAGGAAGTGGTAATGTGGCTCAAGTGGTAGAGCACTAACCTTGAGCACAAAGAGGCTCAGAAACAGTGCCTAGGCCCTGAGTTCAAGCCCCACAACCAACCAACAACAACAACAAATACAAGGCAAAAACTAGAACTGTGATATGGGTAGAAGCAGAAGAAAGGGTTGAGTGGGTAGACTCTGCTCCATGATTTTTGCCTCCCAAAAAAATGCCCCACTATAGTTCGACTCCCCTCTTTGCTTTGCTCCTGGTTTAAAGCCCCTTCTTTGTTTTCATAGCATTCTATGCTTTTTTTTCTAATTCAATCTGAATTCCACTGAAGTATAATTGTCCCCATATTTCGCATTCCTCTTCACTGGACTCCATGTTGAAAGGAAAGCAGAGGTCAGAGAAACAAGAGATCAGCTGCTACTGTGGCCTTTCTACAGTGTTTCATAACTACCCTGGGAGCATTTGTGACACAGAGTTGACCCCAGCACCAGCACATCTTCGGTCTTAAATAACCCAAGGGGAAGCATTCATCAGCGGTGTCACCACTGCAGCACCATGACAGGTAGGTACAGGAATCACACTCAAAGAGCACTTGATCCAGCTCCTCCTGAATCCATTTGCACTGAATTACAGCTACAGAAGGATTCACAGCATTTGGGAGCACATGCTCAGACTACCTTCCCAATAAAATTCTGTAAATTAAAAAGCAGTGTGTAAGTCAGAGCAAGCCTATCAACATCGATGAGATGCAATTGATTTGAACTGCCAGAGAAACAAATCTAAGCCCATCATTCAATACACGGCCATATTTCCATGAGAGAGCATGGTCAGATGCCACACCCGACATAATTTCAGATCTCTGAGATGCATGCCAAGATTCTGCCAAACCGTATGGCATCCAAGAGATAGGAATTAGATAGGGGTAAAAAAAAAAAAAAGCATATGGCAAAGATGGGAGGGGTTTGGGAATTTTACAAGAAACAGACTTGCTTTTCCAAAAGAGATCTGCTTTACCATCAGACTATTGAGGCAGAAGCATGCTGTTTGAAACAACAAAAAGAAGTTCCTTTGTCTTGCTGTTTAGCACCAGTAACTGCATACTAGAAGGTAAACCACACCTAGCCTGGACTGTGCACATAACCAAAGTGTAGACAGATCATGGGTGCACATGGGGAAGGCAACCCCAGGAATCCAGGCCTCCTTGGGTATAGTCAGAGGCATCTGGCAGAAGTAACTTGATTACTTGATTTGAGACCCACACTACATGTTTTGCAAGTCTAATTTTTTTATTATTTCTTTGGGGGGTAAGTATACCCATAAAATTAAATTCTAGCATATTTTTAGTGGTTTTCCAACTGTTCCATGGGGGAGGGGCATTGGATCTGGTTCCTTAAATTATGTATTTTTAAATGGTCATAAGTAATTGAAAGCAGAGAAGAAAATAAAAGCTATCATAGAAAGCTCAAAGGCTATTACTAAGGGTCAAGGAACAGCCAATCTAAGGGTTTCAGAATTAGATGAGGATGGAGGTCAGAGAGAATGGGGTCAAACCTTTCACATCCAAGCAACTGCCTATCTTTCCATTTTTAACTTAAGAGAAGGCCATCAATCTAACAATAGTTATACACTGGGTGCCCAAGGGCATTCCTTGATTCAATAAGATATGTGACATTAAGCAAGTCACCTTCTCTCAAAATTAATTAAGGATTTGGGAGAGCCTTCCATCTGCTGGCCCCTGTGCTGTATTTCAGAACTGGGAACTTGGCAAAACCCTCCTCACACCTGTGAAGACAAAGGAATTGTTATCTCAGATTCCAAGTGAGGCCCTAAGAACTTCTGTGATCACCTTGCCAGGGTGACGCAGTGTCCTGGCATGTCAGGATTGGCATGGAATGGAACGGCTAAAATTAGCAAGACCCAGTGCCAAGCCAGAAACCCAGCAGAGGTAGGGTAAAAACCAGAACAGAGCAATGGCTGGAACAGGTGACATTTTGCCCCCATCTGACCTTTCAATTTGCCCACCTGTAAAGCTAACCTCCAAGGCATCTTGAGGATTTTTTTTAACTTTCTGGAACTCATGAATGGTGGTTCAGGATGCTATTCACGATGCTGGTGCTCGTGGTGGTGGAGGTGGTAGTAGGGATAGTGACTGGTGGTAAGCTTGAAGTTGAATGATGAGTAGGATGGTGATAGAACTGACTGAAGATGAAGATGATGAGCATGAGGATGGATAATAAGGAGGAGAAGGATGGTGATGAACAATGACCAGGAAGGTGGACATTGAGAAGAGTGATGTGGGGATGGCTGATGATGAGGATGGATGTTGGAAGGATGACGGTGGTGATGGCTGATGATGAGGATGGATGTTGGGTAGGATGATGGTGGTGATGGCTGATGATGAGGATGGATGTTGGGTAGGATGGTGGTGGTG
>NW_012277060.1:0-2324 GCF_000151885.1 Dipodomys ordii
AGAGAGAGAGAGAGAGAGAGAGAGAGAGAGAATTTCCTGAGGTAGCTCCTTATTGTGGGCTCAGGAGAGGTCAGTAGCCCAAAGTCTAATGGCAACTTTGGGTCTCTGAGACTGCCTAGCCAGAAAAATCCTGAGTGAATTATGCTTGAAAGTGAAGAGTCCAGGCATTGGTGGCTCACACCTGTAATCCTAGCTACTCAGGAGGCTGAGATCTGAGGATTGTTAGTTGAAGCCAGCCTGAGAAGGCAAGTTCACAAAACTCTTATCTCCAATTAAGCACCAAAAAGTTAGAAATGGAGCTGTGGCTCAAGTGGTGGAGTGCATCCTTGAGTGAAAACACCCAAGCCTTGAGTTCAATTCCCAATACTTGCACGAAAAAACACTAGAGTCAGAGTGCCAGAGAGAGAATTTTCTGACAACCCAGTGGCTTACATTTAGCCAGAGGGAAGATAACTTGACCCTCACAGGTTAGATTTAACATTAATCTTGATTTTTTTTTAAACTGAGATTTCTCTGACAGCTTGCTGGAACTTTTTGATGGTAGGATCCTTTTTATTTTGGTCAGTTGTGAGGTTTGAACTCTGGCTGGGAGCTATCCCTGAACTTTTCAGCTCAAGGCTAGCACTCTACCACTTGAGCCACAGCCCCACTTCTGGTTTTCTGGTGGTTTATTGGAGATAAGAATCTCACCGAATTTTCTGCCCAGGCTGGTTTTGAACTGTGATTCTCAGATCTCAGCATCCTTAGTAAGTAAGATTACAGGCGTGAGCCACTGGTGCCCAGCTGTAGGATCCTTTTACACTCAAAACTACTGAGGAACTCAAAGATCTTTAGTTTGTATGAATTAAATCCATTGACATTAACAGTACTCAACATTAAGAGTTTAAAAATATTAATATCAAATAACAATGGATCCATAACATGTTAATGTAAATATTGTTATGACATCTATTTTTCCATAACAAAATTTGGTGAGAAGAGTGGGTTTTTTTTGCAATATCTTTATTGCCCAGTTAAAAACAAAATGGCAGGCTTTTATAGTATTTCTATTATATTCATATTAAAAATGGTAAACCATATTGCACATATTGAAGGTTGAAAAAGAAATATCTTAGTCTTACCCAGAAAACAGCTTTGATTTCAGGGATACCCCTCTTACTGGGACACAGGGACCCTAAAGGTCCTCAGAACTACAGTTTGAGTCATTGTTGATGATCCAGATCTCTGGCCATAATGCCTATGGCTACATGTAATTGAGAGCAGCCAGCCCTACTGTCCTGTTCTGGTGTGTATACCAAACTGACAACTTTTGTGCATCCATCCACTCACTCCTGAGAGAGGTCTATTATTGTAGCCCACTAGGATGAGGCCACTAAGGCCCAGAGGGGTTAGGTCACCTGTACAACTTCAAACCAGCCCTACAACCCTGGCAGTCTGAGGTCAGGCAGCTTTCAGCCATTGTGAGAAACTTTAGTGGATTTCTTGAAGAGTTGAATAAAAATCTGTAAATTCACGTATTTATGGTTATTCATGAAAATCAACCTTTGCTGTCTCAGTCTTCGCACGGCCTTTCAAAATTTAGCAGTTACCCTGTCATCTGAAGCCCATCCCAATGTACAAGTCTCATTTTCTCTGATTCTTTTCACCGTGACTTCTAAACCTGACCCTCTTCTCCAATCTTGAAGCAAACATCACTGGTCCTCAGTCTCTCCAGTTTTCCTACCAATTAGGATATCCACCCTTAACAGCAAGGGCTAGTGTTTATTGAGCATTTACTGTGTCAAAATAAAGCATGGAAAACCCATTTCAACAGTTATTTTGACCTTTGTTCTTTTGCTTTATTTGGCAGTACTAGGGTTTGAACTCATGGATAGGCAGGTATTTTACCACTTAGCAATGCCTCCAGCTTTTCTGCTTTTATTTTTCAAATAGGGTACTGAGCTTTTTGCCTCAAGTCATAATTCTATAATTCCACATAGCTGGGATTGCAGGCATGTATCATAAGGTCCAGCTTATTTGTTGAGAAGGGGCTTTGCTAAATTTTTGTTCTAAGTGCAATCCTCCTGAGTAGCTGGGATTACAGGTATGAGCTAGTGTGACTGTCTCTCTTTTGAACCTCTTTTAGCATTCTTTCTCATTATGTTTGGAAGGTTGTTGAAATGGTTAGAAGAGGGCTGGGAAGGTGGCTCAGTGGTAGAGCGCTTGTCTTGCATGCCTGAGGCCTTGGGTTCGATTCCTCAGCACCACATAAGCAAAAAGAAAAAAGCCGGAAGTGGCACTATGGCTCAAGTGGTAGAGCGCTAGCCTTGAGCTGAAGAGCTGAG
>NW_012277061.1:0-2823 GCF_000151885.1 Dipodomys ordii
TGGGCCTGGCTTACTTCGCTTAATATAATTTTTTCCAAGTCTTTCCATTTCCTAACAAATGGGGCAATGTCATTCTTTCTGATGGAGGCATATAATTCCATTGTGTATATATACAACATTTTCTTGATCCATTCATCTACTGAGGGGCATCTGCATTGGTTCCAGATCTTAGCTATGGTAAATAATGCTGCAATAAACATAGTTGTGCTGGTAGCTTTAGTGTGGTCTTGTTCAAACTGTAATTCTTACATCTCACCTTCCTGAATAGCTATGATTATAGGCCTGAGCCATTGGTGCTCAGCACTTCTGGCTTTTAAAAGTTTCTTGGATAAAAGAGACTCCAAGCCTCCCCTGCCCAGGCTAACTTTGAACCATGATCCTCAGATCTCAGCCTTCTGAAGAGCTAAGATTGCAGGTATGAGCCACCAGTGCTCAGTGCCCAGGTTTCTTTTCAGGAACTTGAAAAACAATTTAGAAGTGAACACTGACACTTCACTTGGACATGTCATGTTTTATATGGGAACTAGAATAAAATGAAAAGAGTTGGCATCATCATCCTCGTATTATGTCTGTCTCTTTTGTCACCTCAATCTTGATGCTGAATACAACTTGGAGTCAACATAGTTGAAAAAAGAGGCTATAAAAAGAGGTAGTATCAAGTCTTTCCATTTCTTAACAAATGGGGCAGTGTCATTTTTTCTGATGGAGGCATTGAATTCACATACACACAAACACACACATATGTATATATATACATACATATACATATATATATATATATCACAATTTCTTGATCTATTTATCTACTGAGGGGCATCTGGGTTGGGTCCATATCTTAGCTATGGTAAATAATGCTGCAATAAACATAGTTGTGCTGGTAGCTTTAATATGGGTAAGTGCCCAAAAGTGGGATTGCTGGGTCATAAGGGAGCTCTATGTGGAGTCTTTTGAGGAACCTCCATACTGCTTTCCAGAGTGGTTGAACAAGTTGACACTCCCACCAACAATGCAGTAGGGTTTCTTTTGGCCACCTCCCTTCCAGCATCTGTTATTAGAGTTCTTGATTATAGCCATTCTCACTAGGGTGAGGTGGAACCTCAGTGGTGTTTTGATTTGCAAATCTTTTAAGTGAAGTAAGCCAGACCCAAAGAAACATAGGGTCCTATGGTTTTCCTTATTTGCAATAACTAGTATACGTCTAGGATAAACTTACTAGACAAGCAGAAGAGCTCAAAAGCTATGTACATATGACCATATAAGTTGATGTTAAGAGAAATTAACCCCAAGATAAGGACACAAGAAGTTTTTTCTTTGTTGCTGTTGTTTTTAATGTACTATGTGAGTTTTATGTTTATTTTTGTATGTTCTTCCCCCTATGGTATAACCCCTGTTGTCACCATATTTGATTCTGGTGCCCTGCATCTTATATATACATTTTTCTAATTTGGGGAGGGAAAGTAAAAAAACAAAATACTGAAACAAGGTTACAGACTGACCCATTGTAACAAGGAGTCCTACAGGACACTATATTGAAAACGAACTTTGCAACTTCCTGGAGGGGTGGGCAGGAGAGGAGTTGAGGAGGTGGGGATGGAGGGGAAAAACAAAGGAGGGATTAACAATGCTTGATAGGAAATGTACTCATTTCCTTATTCATGTAACAGTAACCCCTTTGTACAGTATCTTTACAACAACAAAAAGTAAAAGAAGTAGTATCTAGACTTAGAGGAGAGATCACCTCCAAAAATTACATTGGGTTCTCTCCTTTTATTATCCCCTCTCTCTCCCTCCCTCTCTCTCTATCCTATATCTGTAACTCTTTGCTAAAGTTGAGAGACTGATTTATAAGTGAAAGTTCCCAGTTCTTCCATCTTTGTGTAAGTTCTTTCTCCTCCTACCATGTTATCTCTTGCACCATTAATATTTTTCTATGAGCAATAAAATTGGAACTTTTTCTTAATTGCAATTGCAGTTATTAAAATAAAAGAAAGCTCATTGTGAACTTTAGCCTTGTAATACTTCTGTATGGTTGACTTTGCCATGAATGTTTTGTACTAGGAGTTAACTATAGCTTTCAGTCTGGTTCAGAGATACAGGAGTTGGTAACATTTTTGACTGCTTTGCGGAACATCACCACCCTTCCTACTTGGCACAGAAACAGATGAAAGCGGGAGAAAAGATACAGGGTCTGTGGGAATGCCGAGTTAAGAGATTTACATGTCAGTGTTTGTTTTGTGCACATCTTAGAAGCAGCCCTTCACACATTTGGTTTATTCTTATGTCTGTGATTCTCGTGAGAAACCAGAACATTGGATCCTCTTACATGAAGGTTAAATACAACTCATGTAAATAGAAGATTGATCTCTTGCAGATCTGTTATCACTTGTGAAGAATTACCTTTACTGTGGATAGATCTTAGATGGATATTCCCTTATCTTTTTTAAGGATGTCTATAAAAGAAAAAGATTTTAGCAAATTGACCCAAATGACTTTGTATATGAGAAAATGATACATAAAGAACACCCAAAATCACCTTAAACACAAAATTTAATACATTTATTGAAAACATTGCTATAAGGTACAATTTTCTTTTTTTTACCAAATACAAATTAATAATAAGTTATATTTAATAATTTTAATCAGGAATGGAGGGATGTTTTTATGAAACTGATTGTTGACTATGGACAAATATTCAGTACCTCGGGGCTGGGAAGGTAGCTCAGTGGTAGAGTGCTTGCCTTGCATGCATGAGGCCCTGGGTTCAATTCCTCAGCACCACATAAGCAAAAAGAAAAAAGCCGGAAGTGTTGCTGTTTCTCAAGT
>NW_012277062.1:0-2448 GCF_000151885.1 Dipodomys ordii
CTGTGGCTCAAGTGGTAGAGCGCTAGCCTTGAGCTGAAGAGCTGAGGGATAGTGCCTAGGCCCAGAGTTCAGGCCCCACAACTGGACCCCTCCCTCCAAAAAGGGGGGGGTCCTAGGTATATGTGATTGCACAACACATGGTAAGGTAAAACCTTCTTGGATGTCACAGTTGTATCCCTTGCAGGAGTAGGAAGCATCTGGCCATTGGGCCTTATTAGGCCTGAGAAATCATTTGGCACATGATAGGACAGGCATTCAGTCTTCTTATATGTCTCTCAGAGGCTACCTGTGGCCATCTGCTTGTATTAATACTTTTATGGCCTACCAATGAATTATAAATATCCAAGAAAAGGGTTCTCACAGTCACAAAAGGGACCTCAGACAGAAGAGTTGGTCAAGTCAGATTGCTGAAGTATAAACAGATAATTTTTTCTGTACACCACTGTGTTTGGTGGTTGTCCATTATGCAACAATAGATAACCAAAATGCTCCAAACCTATCTCTCTTGGAAATTATCAGCATGTGCCAAAAAAAAATGTGCCTACTCTTGTAGCTTCCTTGTTTAAATGCCTTGAGTTATGAGGAATCAGAAGTGGAATGAATATAGACTCTTTCTGAGTGAGGAAGATTTTAGTTCTAGATATTTCTGGGAAACTGAGATTTTAGAATTTGACTTTAGCATTTAGAATTTTTTTCTATGCTGAGTTTTTAAGAAGATAAAATTAAGCCTTTCTTTTTTCTGGCTTTTGCTCCTGGTAAGTATCTAGGGAACAGTAAAATCTGATCTCTTGGGTCTCATGCCCTGTGTCATACCCTGTGCCAAAATGTTCCATTAAGTTCATCCAAGTTTACAAAAATGTTCTTGTGACAATATTTTCTGCCAAGCCATCCTCATTAATAGTGCAATTCTGGAGAAATGGACAGTGTGGCAAAAACAGAGTTCTTAGTCTGTAACTGTGTGAATACTACAAGACAAGTTTTACATTTATATATCTATCTTGTGAGTCATGGGTTTGGGTTTTGTTGTTGTTGAAAGTAGGTTTTGACTATTTATGATACTTTTTCAAATATAGCTTGACTACAATTTTTCCCTCATTTGTACACTATATTTAATATAACCTCTTTTCATTTTTAATGTCCTTTTATAACTTGATCTGTGAGGGGAATATTTCCCTTACATCTAAATCAGAGTTCCTTTAAATCATTTATCAGAGATCACGAAGTCTGGGAATAGAAAGTCTATAAACACAAGCAAAAAAATTAAAATCTGACAGAAAAAGCAGCAGCAAATGCTAATTTTTCAATTTGTTAAGATGGGGTCAGAGAGGTCCTGCCTTGTTTAAATAAATGCTACTCAAACTGTGATCTGCCAGAACGTGCCCATTGCTACAATGAGAAAAGAAGGAAAACTAAGTTAATAAGCATTTTCAGCAATTTGTTCTTATATCATACCACCCAACTATGTAATCATTTTCTCACAATTCAATTATGTCATATATTATGAAATATTGACCAACCAAACATGGGGGGGGGACTTTTTGTCTTTCTTCGTAGGTAGGTAAAAGAATCACTTATCTATATTTCCTTTCAGCCTTGGGACTAAAGCACTATGGGATCCAGTATGGTGACTCAAAACATTATGTTGAATATTATTTGAATAGTATCTAGTTTAACTCTTTATCATTCACTGACTGTACATACAACCAATTTTTTTAAAAAAATTAGAGATTTACAAACTTTACAACTTTGTGGGGGTGGGGTGGGTGGGAGAGGGGAGGGAAGAGTTGGGAATGTGCGGAGGAAAGGGATGGTAGGGGAAATATAAAGGAGAGTGTAACAATGCTCAATAGGAAATGGACTCATCACCTTGCTCATGTAACTGTAACCCCTCTGTACAGTATCTTTACAATAAAAAATATATATTAAAAACTTGGAGTTTTACAATTCTTTTTAAAAGGGCATGAAGTAACCTGTCTAATTCTCTTGGCTCAGGATGAATAATCGTATCCACGTTTAGACAACTCAAAAGAAATGACACATATATTAAAGTTAAACTTAGTTTCCATAGTAGCACCTACTGATCTAGCTATCTCTGCACAGAGACATGGGTGTAAGGTCATTGTTTTAATAATATGAACTCTTGCTGGGCACCAGGGGCCTGTAATGCTAGCTACTCAGGAGGCTGAGATCTGAGGATCATGGTTTGAAGCCAGTCCAGGCAGGGAAGGCCATAAACTCTTACCTCCAATAAACTATTCAGAAAAAGCCAGAAGTGGAACTGTGGCTCAACGAGCACAAAAACGCTCAGCAACAGCACCTAGGCCCTGATTTCAAGCCCTAGGACCAGCAAAAAAGGAAGAAGAAGAAGAAGAAGAAGAAGGAGAAGGAGAAGGAGAAGGAGAAGGAGAAGGAGAAGAAGAAGAAGAAGAAGAAGAAGAAGAAGAAGAA
>NW_012277063.1:0-3532 GCF_000151885.1 Dipodomys ordii
TGTGTGTGTGTGTGTGTGTGTGGTGGTCCTGGGCTTGAACTCAGGGCCTGAACTTTTGTGTTCAGGGCTCATACCCATTGAGTCACAGCTCCACTTCTGGCTTTTTGTGTATTTTTAATTTTTTTTTCTTGCCAGTTGTGGGTCTTGGGCGCTGTCCCTGAGCTCTTCAGCTCAAGGTAAGAGCTCTATCATTTGAGCCCAGCGCCACTTTTGGTTTTCTGGTGGTTTATTGGAGATAAGAGTCTTATGGACTTTCTGCCTGGGCTGGCTTTGAACTGGGATCCTCATATCTCAGCCTCTTGAGTTGCTAGTATTACAAGTGTGAGCCACCAGTGACTGGTTGTTTAGCTTTTTGATCAAGGCTGGTATTCTACTGCGGGAGCCACAGCTCTATTTTTGGCTCTTTGATTGTTAATTGGAAATAAGAATTTCATGGACTTTCTAGCTTTGAACCACAATCTCCAGACCTCAGCTTCCTGAGTAGCTAGGATTACAGTTGTGAGCCACTGGTACCTGGCTCATTTTGGATATATTTTGAAGGCAAAGCCAACAGAATTTTCTGACAGATTGGATATTAGAGGTGAGAGAAAAAGGATGTGTAACAATTCAGTTTTTGTTTGAATAAACCAAAACAGAAAAAAAGATGCTACTGTCAAGTGAGATCAGAGAAGTTGTGTATGGAGTCATCTGGGGGAGTTAAGATCAGAAGCATTGAGCTTGGTTTATTTTTTTTATCTTTTATTTTTTGATTGATCGTGGGGCCTGAACTCTGGGCTTGGGCACTGTCCCTCAGCTCTTCAGCTCAAGGCTAGCCCTCTATCACGTGAGCCACAGTGCCACTTCTGTCTTTTTCTGCTTATGTGGTGCTGAGGAATCAAACCCGGGGCCTCATGCATACAAGGCAAGCACTTTACCCACTGAACTACCTTCCCATCCGTCTCGTCAGATTTTAAATGTCAAAAAGTATCTTTTACTAGGTGCTGGTGGCTCATACCTGTAATCCTAGCTACTCAGGAGGCTGAGATCTGAGGATCTTGGCTCAAAGCCAGCCCAGGCAGGAAAGTCCTTGAGACTCTTATCTCCAATAAACCACTAGAAAACTGGAAGTGGTGCTGTGGCTTAAGTGGTAGAGTGCTAGCCTTGACCTGAAGAGCTGAGGGGCAGTGACCAGGCCCAGAGTTCGAGCCCCACAACCGACCAAAAAAAAAAAATCTTTCTTGCCACTAGGATTTTTCTGTGTTTCCTGATTATTGTTCACGATTCTTTTTATATAAGAAAGTATTTTTCGGGGCTGGGAAGGCAGAGTGCTTGCCTCACATGCTTGAGGACCTGGGTTCAATTCCTCAGCACCACATAAGCAGAAAAGGCCGGAAGTAGTGCTGTGGCTCAAGTGGTAGAGCGCTAGCCTTGAGCTGAAGAGCTGAGGGACAGTCAGGCCCAGAGTTCAAGTCCCATGACCAACCAAAAAAAAAAGTATTTTTCTTTTTTTTTTTTTCTTCTCTCACTTCCCCCTTACCTTTTCAGGATGTCTCCATCTTGCCTCTGGGTGTCAAACCAGACTTGAGTCTTATTGAATCATGATTCTCTACCCTGGGTGTTGAGGGATGGGGTAAGTGTCACCGTGGGGCCAGCAGACAGCTTGACCATTCTGCTACTCAGGTGTTCTCTTTGCCCCTCCGCTTCCCTCAGCTCTAAGAAAACCACAGTCCACAGATAGACTGCCATTGCCTTCACCTCCTCGTCCCAGGCAGTGGAGACCACTCTGGCCTCTGGCATCCAACAGAGAGCACCCTGTCTGCACATGGGCTGAACTCTCGCCTAGTCATTAGTGTGTAATTTTCAGACTTAGAATCCTATCAGTCTGACCTCATCTTTCCTTGATTGCTATCTGTTTCTGGTTCTTAGGGATTTGTCAGAATCCAGTTCAGGCTTTTAAAAAGTCAGCTTTGTATTTTAAATGTCATGCTTAGGTATGTGAAGTGAAGGGGTTTTTGGAGTATAAGTCCACTTCCTTGTATAACCTTCAATCTCCTCCACCTTGTTTCTGTCCTTACCCATTGCTGAAACCATAAGTCAACGTCACTGGTGATCTCTTTTTTTTTTTTTTGGTCCGGTCGTGGGGCCTGAACTCTGGGCCTGGGCACTGTCTCTCAGCTCTTCAGCTCAAGGCTAGCGCTCTACCACTTGAGCCACAGCGCCACTTGCGGCTTTTTTCTTTTTGTTTATGGGGTGCTGAGGAATCGAACCCAGGGCCTCATGCATGCAAGGCAAGCGCTCTACCACTGAGCCACCTTCCCAGCCGTCACTGGTGATCTCTAAACTGCCAAATTCAATGGCCTAATCTTTTTTTCAGTAGTGGGCCTTGAACTCAGGGCCAGGAAGCTGTCCCTGAGCTTTTGTGTTCAAGGCTAGCACTCTACCACTTTGAGCCACAGTGTGACTTCCGGCTTCCTGGTGGTTAAATGGAGATAAGAGTCTCATGGACTTTCCTTCTGGGGCTGGCTTTGAACTAAGATCCTTACATCTCAGCCTCCATAGTAGCTAGGATTACAGGTGTGAGCCACCAGTACCTGGCTGCTATAGTCTTACATGACTTCTGCTTTTTCCTTTCTTTTTTCTTCTTTTTGGTGTTACTAAGGTTTGAACAAAGGATCTTGTGTTTGATAGGTTGGGGCTCTAGCACTTGCTCTATGCCTCTAACCCTGAGTTTTGCTGGTTATTTTGGAGATGAATGCTAGCCTCAAAGTGTGATCCTCCAGATCTCAGCATCCTGAATACTAGTATTACCAGGTATGAACCACTAAATGTCTAGTTCAAATACATAAAAAATTAGTATCTTATTTTTGTGTTATGCTTAGGATGAATTACTTTACTCTGAAATTATTATTGTTGTTTTTGGTTTTGGTGACCAGCTCAATGATTTTTTTAATACCTTTTTTTCTTTTATTATTTTTTGGGTTAAGTTCATAATTTTTTCTTTTTTGCTCCTGTATAGAATTAGCTTGGTATAAGATAAAATTCTGGAGTCCAACTTTACTGAGTTTCAGATCACTATCCAATAATCTAAATCTATTTATTCAATAATTAATTATTTAATTATTAAGTAAACAGTTTTGAAATGCCACCATTAGCATAATAAAATTCTATTTGATTTTTTTTTTTTTTTTGGGTCCGGTCATGGGGCCTGAACTTTGGGCCTGGGTGCTGTCCCTCAGCTCTTCAGCTCAAGGCTAGTGCTCTACCACTTGAGCCACAGCACCACTTCCGGCTTTTTTTCTTTTTGCATATGTGGTGCTGAGGAATTGAACCCAGGGCCTCATGCATGCAAGGCAAGCACTCTACCACTAAGCCACCTTCCCAGTCCTCTTACATATATTTGAATCTTCTAGATTTTCTCTTTTGTTTTGCTAAAATGTTTATTAATGCTTCAATATTCCATGTTTTAATTATCATAGCTTTATATTTTTTGGTAGGACTTGTCCTACCTCTTTATTCTTCTTTGTCAGAAATTTCCCATTTCTTTTTTTTTTTT
>NW_012277064.1:0-7106 GCF_000151885.1 Dipodomys ordii
AGGCATAGAATTCCATTGTGTATATATACCACATTTTCTTGATCCATTCATCTACTGAGGGGCATCTGGGTTGGTTCCATATCTTAGCTATGGAAAATAATGCTGCAATAAACATAGTCGTGCTGGTAGCTTTAGTATGGTCTTGTTTGTGAACATTTGGGTAAATGCCCAAAAGTGGGATTGCTGGGTCATAGGGGAGCACTATGTGGAGTCTTTTGAGGAAACTCCATACTGCTTTCCAAAGTAGTTGAACAAGTTTACCAACAATGAAGTAAGGTTCCTTTCTGTCCACATCCCCTCCAGCATCTGTTGTTATTAGAGTTCTTAATTATAATCATTCTAACTGGAGTGAGGTGGTATCTCAATGTTGTTTTGATTTGCATTTCTTTTATGTAAGCCTATAGGTATTTAAAAACAAAACAAACAACACCATAAACAGGATAGAGAGCACAGAAACAAAACAAATTGATCTTTGTTAGAAGACCAAAGAAAATTCAAAGTTCTGTTTTTTAATTAATAAGTTTTTTTATTGTGAAAACACTGTACAGAGTGGTTACAATTACATGAACAAGGTAATGAGTACATTTCTTATCAATCATTGTTGCCTCCTCCTTTGTTTCCCCTTACTATCCCTGCCCTCCCATCTCCTCCCACTCCCCACCAAAGTTGTAAAGTTTATTTTTTGACATAATGTCTTGTACATCTCATTGTTGCAATGGATCCACCTGTATCCCTATTTAAACAATTTGTTTTTTCCCTTCCCCTCCACAAATTATATAAACATCAAATACAGTGAAAACAGGGGTTGTACCATAGGGAAGGGACATAAAAGCAACAAAGAAATAATCTTATAAATACGTTAGAAACAACAGCAAGAAAGAAAAACCATTTGAGTCCTTATCTTGGGGTTCATTTCGCCTAACATCAACTTCTCTGACTGTTTCTGTTTGTCGCAGACATATACTAGCTATTACAACAGAACTGAAAGAAAAGAACATTCAAATACCTAATACATGCATACATATATACATACATACATACATACATACACACACACATACATACATACATACATACATAGGAAAGAGAAAAAGGAACTCAAAGACAATACAAACTTTATAAAATCAAACCATACCATAAATCAATTCACGAAATACACATCTACAAAATAACTACAAATAAACTAGATAATGTTGCATTTGAGGGTGAGTTTTTAGATGCAACACTAAAATCGAAATCCATAAAAGGCATGTTTTTTTTCTCATATGTAAATCTTCAGCCCCAGAATACAATCCCCCATGTAAATGCTCAGTGGGGAATATGTATGTATATATACACTGACACCTTGCTTAAGAATATGCAGGACAGAAATGCCATGCTATAAAGACTTTGCACAATTAACAGCCAGTTTAGCAAAATAAATATTAGGAAGCTGAAACATAGTTTGAATGCAGATGATAATGAGAGGAGAGCAAATAAATTGAAAAGGGAATGATATTGGACAGATATCACTCAATGTAGGTATGTGGAAAAGCAAATAAGAAACAATGTGACTGCTAGGTGAAGAGGTAGGTGAGGAAAGGGGAGAGGATGGAAGGGGTGACACAAGAATGGACATATTCAGTTTGAACTCCATATATAACCAGATAAGAACAAAAGAAAATGAAAATTATGTTTAAAAATACATGATTGTGAGGATGGAAAAACATTAAGTACACATTGGGAGAAAGTCTTCAAAAAACACTCATCTGTTAATTGACGATTATCTAAAACACAAAAAGACCTCTTTAAAAAGAGCAATAAGCAAATGAACTTACCAGTTGATACACGTACCAACTAAATAACTGATCAGATTACTGACCAAAATAAAATAAACACAAGAAAACAAAAGCAAAAAACAATACTACATGGCTAATAAATACATGACAATTTTCAATGTCATGTCATTTGGAACTCACAAAGTAACACTGAAGTATTATTCTACATCGATTAAGAAGGAAAAGAATAGAAAACATAAAACCAAACATTGGCAAGAAAGAACAGCAACAGTAATGCAAGACTGTATTGTTTACTTGTATGTTTATTTATTTATTTATTATTTTTATTTTTTGATGGTCATAGGGTTTGAACGCTGGGCCTAGGCGCTGTCCCTCAGCTCTTCAGCTCAAGGCTAGGGCTCTACTACTTGAGCCACAGCGCCACTTCTGTTTTTTTCTGTTTATGTGGTGCTGAGGAATCAAACTTGGGGCCTCATGCATGCAAGGAAAGCAAAGCACTCTACCACTGAGCCACCTTCCCAGCTCCTATTTATTCATTTTTATGCCAATCTTGGGGTTTGAACTCAAGACTGGGGGCTGTCACTGAGATTTTTTTTTCTCAAGGCTAATGCTCTGCCGCTTGAGACACAGTGCCATTTCTGTTTCTGGTTTTTTCCCTGAGTAGTTTATTGGAGACAAGATTCTCATGACTTTCTAGGGCAAGCTGGCTTCAAATTGCAATCTTCAGAACTCAGCCTCCCAAGTAGCTAGGATTACAGACATGACCCACCAACACCTAGCTTGTTCTTAGTTTTTATGAAAGTAAGCAAGCTACAAATCCAAGAGTTAGGATCATTAGCATTTATTTAGTTGAATTTAAATAGTATGTACACCCTACCACTACAAAATTATCTTTCTAACAGCTTGATAACAAGTTCCCAAGTTTAGGATTGTCTAGTGAATATTTTGAAAGTTGAGTAAGTGAATGAATGGCATTGCATTACAGCTATGGAGTATTTCTCAGAAATACAATGAAATGAACTGTTAAGACATGAAAAGACACTGACAAAGGGTCAGTATGCATTGCTGTTTTAAAGAAGCCAGTCTAAAAAAGGCTGAACACTATTGATTTCAAGGGACGATGACATTCTGGAAAAAAGATAAACTAGGGAGACAATAAAAAGAGTAGTGATTGACAGTAGCCAGTGGCTTACACCTATAAACCTAGCTACACAGATGGTTGAGATTGGAGGATTGCAGTAAAAAGCCAGGGTTTGCAGGAAAGTCTGTGAGACACTTATATCCAATTAACCACTAAAAAGCCAGAAGTGGAACTATGATTCAAGTGATAGAGCATAAAAACTCAGGGACAATGCATGGGCCCTGAGTTCAAGCTGCAGGACCAGAGCCACACAAACGCACACACACCAAACACAAACACATACACACAAACACATCACACAAGCACATAAATTAAGCTCAGAGAATGGTGGATGCTAGCATGAATGCAGGGTTTAATAGTGAAAGCACAGAAGATTTTTAGGGTACTGGACCTATAAATCCAGGTGATAATGTAATTGTGAATGTATGTCAATGTGCATTTACTAATCTGTAATATGCACAATATAAAGAATAAACCTGAATATAAACCATGAACATGTAGTCATTGAAACAATTATGTAAGTTGTAAAATGTAAGTATAGATATATCTCTGGCTATATATATATAATATATATATATATATATAATATATATTATATATATATGTCTGTGTGTATAAGTATATATATATATTTCTTAAACTATGTTCATATATATGCAATTTTATACATAATAAGAAATATACAGTAAGTAAATATATAATATATATAATAGAAATATATGGTAAGTATTTATATATAAATACGTATAAATATATAATATATAGTTCATATAAATATATGTGTATATGTATACATATACACAACAATGAGGGCCTCATGTTCTCAAGTTTTCTAGGGAGATGTTCTACCACTTGATGCATTCTGTCAGTGCCTTGATATAAATGCTAAGAAAAACTTATTTGAACAGAGACATAGTTAATTAAAAACAATATTACATATTTAATAGCCTTATTGAATCACAGTAAATTGTTAGTTTTGATCGTGTATTTTATGTGAAGTCTTCAAAGATGAGAATAGTTAGATGGTGAGAAAATATATTGACAATACACTTGCTGATATTGGAAATCAGGTACATTTTGAACAAGGATGATGATCTAATGAAAAAAACTAATTACTAAAAATAAAAAATATTAAAATCATTAGTAGAGAGTAAGCTACAGAAAAAATTGTGATTAAAAGAATATCTTCAGCAAAGGGTACATTATAGAAGGCAAAACCATGTTTGGGGAGAAATAAAATCAACTGATAATAACAAACAAAACAGCATTTGAATCTATGGGAAAATTAAGGCACTGAATGCATTCAAATAAACTCTGAAGGAATTCGCCATGACTTTTCTACAACAAAGCAAACAAAGCAAGAAAAATGAGAGCAAAATCACAGAAAGGCAAGTTTTGAGAATCATTTAGGGGTATTTTGTCTTAGATTCAGACATTCTAAAATACAAAAGAAAACTACAATTGGTGAGATCTAAAACTTAGGAAAACTTATTATAAGATATCAGGAAACAGGAATTTAAACAAGAAAAAATAATAAATTATTTTACATGTTGGCTTTTTCTCACAGGATTTGTGACCAGTGTTTTTTGGATGGAAATTTCAATGTCTATACTTTCATGACTAATTAAATTAAATTTCTGTCAATGTTTAATAAACCCACAATTCAAACAACTAGCAGTAGCCAAGCACCTTCAAATTTCTGAAGATTTACATATTGAAACATTCCACATTCCATTATCATTTCCCTCTGTAGTCATATCCTTTGAGATAGACATTTCATTTCAAAGTAGAATGCCTTGTTACTTAATAAGCTGTATTTAAAAACTATTTATTTAGCATTCCATGAAGGCTAATTTACAACAATATCTCCATTTACTTAGATTATCTTGTTTTCTAAAAAGAAAAAAATGTCTATATTTTCCCTCTCTACCCCTTCAGACTTATGGCAACCAGCTAAAATTACATTCTGCTCCTGCGGTGTTCAACCTTTAAATATTACTGGATAGCTATCATTTATAGTTCTCATTTAGCCAAACCACACCTATTGTAGTTTGTTTCAATCACTGCTCATAAATCAATCTCTCAGTCCTTAGAAAACTGAATAAAATAGTGTGTCACCTGCTTTCCAGTCTGATGGGTTTTCTTACTGAGATTGGAATAGAAAGCAACTCTCAGTACAAAATTGCAGTCTTGACTTTAAAAACCTCACTCTAGCTGCAAAGAAAGCAATAGTATAATAGCATTGCAGAAAGACCTTTAGTAAGTATGTGACATTTCTTCAAGTTTTGCCTAACTTAATCAACAAATCAGTTCATGTTGGGTAGAGGGGAGTCAGAAAGAAGGACAGCCCTGAACACTGGTTATGCAGATTTGTACTAGCTGCAAAAATGATGCAGAGAGATACAAATAGAAGGCTATATATAGTTATTCCTTTTCCTTCTTTTCTTTCATATTTTCTCTTGAGTTCATTGCTATGATTGCTTTTCATGCACATATGAAGTAGGACTAATGGATACCTTATTTGCTATTTAGTTAACATCCTTAAATTAAATGTTTGGTTTACTTGTAGTGAAATGGAAGGCTTACATGATTTGTGTATTCAAACTTTTTAATCATACCCTGAATAATTTCTCCTTTCATAATTAGAAGAGGGTTTCTGTGTTTTGTGGATTATATACTGTAAGAAAGCCTGCAATGTTTGAAAACTTCAATAATTTTGTTGTTGGCCATGAACAAAACATTCCTACATTTGACAACCTGGGCTAATTCTTAGATTAATGTTTAAGACATATATAAAGCTAGTTGGTTATGTTCTCTCTCATCAGTTGTCTTCTACTTGTTGACTCCAGGAAATCCTTTGTATTATATAAACACATCTCTCCCTGAGGGTTCTCCGTCAAACTATTTCTTCCAGTAAATGCCAATTTCATGTTCTTCAACTTCCCTTCACCATTTTGATCTTATTATTTACTTACTGTAATATTTGTAGGTAACTTTTTTTATTTTGACAATTGTTTGCTTTAACAGCCTAACCTCATATTCTGCTTCAGCTTCTATGGAAAAGACAACCTTTCATGTGTGACTTTCACTAAACTCATCCACCTTTAGTGGAGTGAGTTTAGCAATCTTGTTCCAGAAACCACTCTTGCTGTCCATAAACTCTGGATAATACAATATATCACTTGCTTGCTAGTCTGATCATTTTTTCTTAGTGACATTAGAATGGCAACTGTCATTACAAGTTTGCAGGCCTTCAAAAACTTAGCAGCAACAGTGGGCATGATAGTGTAATAGCATTAGAGAAAGATCATCATTAGCAAGCCCCTTCGCTTCCCAGCTACTGTCCATTGAGCCAATACTGAATAAGGGTAAATTAGTCAGAGCCAATACTACATGCAAAGGAAAATAGGACAAGGCTAGAGATACTTTCTTGGGTGCTACTGTTGCTCATTGCACATCTATTTCTGACCAATCTGAGAGGCATCCCTTTATCTAGAAGAGAATAAAGTCTCACATTAAGCAAGAGCCTTCATCTTACCACTAGCCTTTTCCTTATGTTAAATGCCCATCAGACTAAAAGGCCATATTGCAATGGTGTATGAGGAACAAAAAATCTAGGCTCTAAGAGGCATAGTTTATTTTTGCCAGTCTAACTGGAGTGAGGTGGAATCTAATGTTATTTTTATTTGCATTTCTTTTATGGCTAGAGAAATTGAGCATTTCTTCATTTGTCTATTGGCCATTCTTGTTTTCTATTTAGAGAAGTCTCTTTACTTCTTTTGCCCACTTATCCATCAGGCAGTTGTTTCTTTGAGGATTTGTTGTTGGAGGATTTAATTTTTTGAGTACTAAGTATATTTTAGATATGAGACCCTTGTTTGTTGTGTGGTTAGTGAAGATCTTCTCCCAGTCTGTGGGCTTTCTATTGATCTTGCTTGGAAATAACAAAATTCTGAAATAAGGATACAGATGACCCATTGTAACAATAAGATGAACTTTACTACTTTGAAGGTGGGGTGGGGAAAGGGGGGGGGAGAACTGGGGATGTGGGGACGAAAGGGATGGTAGGGGGAATATAAAGAAGAGTGCAACAATTCTCAATAGGAAATGAACTCATTACCTTGCTCATATAACTGTAACCCCTCTGTACAGTAACTTTAATATATATGTGACTATATATATATATA
>NW_012277065.1:0-3243 GCF_000151885.1 Dipodomys ordii
CATTATCCTGCCCATGTAATTGTAACTCCTCTGTACAGTATGTTCACAAATAAAATAAAATTAAATTAAAAAAAAAGAAATGTACTCATTATCTTGCCCGTGTAATTGAACCCCTCTGTACAGTATTTTCACAATAAAAAAACCCTATTTACATAGGATCATTTATTGAAGGACAATATTTGTTTCTTGGATATACTTTCTTTATCTTGGGTCTACATATTATATATAGGGACAATATGAAGAAGACTCATCCACCTCATTTCTTTCCCAACCTGGGGTCTGGCCTGTCTATGTAAATGCAAATTCTCATATCCTTTAATTGCTTTCAGTGCAATCCAGATTTTCATGGATGAGAAATCAAGTTGGCTACACATTTTGAGCTCAAGGAAAGTTTGTTTCTGATGATTTACAGGTTGCAGGAAGCTAATTTTGCAAAACAACTTTCTGCATCAATTAAAGGAGATGAGACTATGACTTGTTATGGTCTGCATAATTAAATGTGGCTTGCATTTAGCACATTCAAACCACTGTAGAGGGAAAAAAAAGGTGAAGCACATAGTTTCAAAGTATGAGGTACTATTGTTGAAAGGCCATTATTCAATATATTTGTATATATTTTTGTCTTTTTTTAAATCAGTGATGTTTTCAAAAGGCATATTTTCTACTCTAGAAAACTCACATTGCATTGGCTGTATGGAAAATAAGAATTTTTTTTTTTTAAATTCACACTCTGGGTTGTTCCAAGATAAAACTGCCAGATATATTTTTAAAAGTTTCATTGTTTAAAAGAAATCAATGCATTTAAGCATTTTGTTTTTTTCCTTCCCCTCCCCGAATTAGAGAATAGGGAGGGGGGAAGGGAGGAAAAAGATGGTAGGGGGGAAAAACAAAGAAGGAGGCCATAGGGGCTGGGAAGTTGGCTAGAGTGCTTGCCTTGTATGCATGAGGCCTTGAGTTAAATTCCTCAGCACCACAAAAGCAGAAAAAGCTGGAAGTGGCACTGTGGCTCAAGTGGTAGAACACTAGCCTTGAGCTGAAGAGCTGAGGGACAGTGCCCAGGCCCAGAGTTCAGGCTCTTCGACCAACCTAAAAAAAACAAAAAACAAAGAGGAGGCAACAATGCTCAATAAGAAATGTACTCATTATCTTACTCATGTAACTGCAACCCCTCTGTACAGCATTTTTACAGTAAAAAATGTACAAAAAAATGAATGCATTTACTTCTTTTGTTCCAAGTTTTGCAAGAAATTTTTACCCTGAAACATTAATTTACAGAAAAAAATAAGAAAAATGAAGATAACTTCAGAAATTGTTATACATATAGATTTACCATATTGCATTCTCATTGTCGACCCTATAAACATATATTAGAACTATTACTTTTTTCTGACTCATCACCTAATTTATTGATGTTCCCAATGCTTTAATACAAGCCTTTCACTTTTTTTTTTTTTTTTGGTAGTGGTGGGGCTTGAACTCTCTGCCTGGGCTCATCCCTGAGCTCTTCAGCTCAAGGCTAGTGGTTGACCACTTAAGCCACAGTGCCACCATAGTTTTTCTGGTGTTTTATTGGAGATAAGTTTCTCAGGGACTTTCTTGCCAGGGCTGGCCTTGAGCCATGATCCTCAGATCTTAGTCTCCTGAGTAGCTAGGATTACAGGAATGAGCCATGGGTGCCTTCCACTTTTGTTGATTAGATTTTATTTTTTGGTTATTGTAACAATGCTTCCATAATACATCTGAGAAACACTACACTGTCATCCTCATTAATACTTGCTTATGTTTTGCAAATTCTATGCTGTCATCGCAGAATACTTGATAATGGGTAATCTTGATAGCATTTCTCGCCACACGTTCCTTTTCCTTTTTTATTTTGGCAGTGCTGAGTTTTGAATTCACAGCCTTCCACTTACTCAGCTTTCTTACTTGGCTGGCACTCTTTCACTTGAACCATGCCTCCAGCTTATCTCTTTACTGTTTCTTTTGAAGCTGGATTCTCTCCAATCCCACATTTACTGTGAATCACCAATGTGCACACCTTCAGCATTTTCTTAGAATAGTGAAGACTTGTTTCGCTTTGCTTCGAGGGAAGCGGGTGCTGGAATACAGAAGATCTTTGCGAAGGCAGTTTGAGAAACATTATTCATGGACTAAATCGTGGTTCCACACTGGATATTCAACATTGTTCCCGAAGAGCTTCGAGGTAGAGTAGAACGTTTTCTATGACAAAACTGAAACATCCAAAATGAAAATTTGAAGGGAGAGAGCAACATAGTATTGGGATTGGGAGGGCAGAAGGCCATGACCTGAGCGCATGGCTAATGGACACCTCTCCTCACCGTGTGCCACCCAACAAACTGCTGTGACACTCCTGAATTTTCTAACTGCTTTGCGGTGCCTTTCAGGTACAACATTTGATCCTACTGGTAACAGAATCACATTTTAATGCACCATTTGCTAAACTTTTAATAGCATCTTCCCTGGAACAGAGTGTTTTTTTTATAGGGCATGGTGGCAACGCACGAGCGTGGTCTGGCTGCTGATGGCAGAATTAGGCTATGCTGCCATCTCAAGACCTTCTTGACTTCCTTGGAGGAAGTCAGTCTCGGGTTTCCCACTTTGAAGTCTTCCCTCTCTCTCTCTCTCTCTTTCTTTTTTTTTAAGCCTCTTCACTGGGAGACCATAACACGGCTTTCCATAGTCTCAAATGGATGATTTACAGTTGCATGAATTATTTTGATAGCAAGAATATTCATTATTTTCTATCAATGTGTATAGGAGAAGATCCTCTTAGAAACCATCTTGAAGAAAGGAAATCTCTTTATTATCTCGTTGAGGTGATAAAGACTAGATTCTGCAAGTTGCTTCAAACTTACTACCTTTTCCAGGAATACATGGTGAATGAATTCATGATTAACTCTGTCTTGGAATCTTCTAAGTGAAAATACCAGAAGTGTATATACAAGATGCAGGGAACCGACATCAAATACACTGAAAACCAGGGTTATATACCAAGGGGGAGGAACATACAAAGAAACAACAACAAAATCACATGGTACATTATAAATACGTTAGGAACAATAGCAAGAAAGAAAAAAACCGCTTGTGTCTCTATCTTGGAGTTCATTTCTGTTAATATCATCTTATCTGGTCATATGTACATAGCTTTTGACATTTTCTGCTTGTTCCATACATATACTAGTTACTGCAAATAAGGGAAACCGTAGGACCTATGTTTCTTTG
>NW_012277066.1:0-6121 GCF_000151885.1 Dipodomys ordii
AAGTAAAGATTTGGAGGACTTCAAGGAAAGTCTTCTTTTTTTTATTGTGAAAATTCTGTACAGAGGGGTTACAATTACATGAGCAAGGTAATGAGTACATTTCTTATCAAGCATTATTGCCTCCTCCTTTGTTTCCCCTTCCCATCCCTTCCCATCCTCCCCCCCCCTGCAACCCCGCCACTGCCCTCCTGCACCAAAGTTGTAAAGATGTACATCTTGTACATCTCATAAAGAAAGGTTGGACAAATGGGATTGCATGAGATTGCAGAGCTTCTGCATGGCAAAGGACATAGCTAGCAAGATCAATAGAAAGCCCACGGATTGGGAGAAGATCTTCACTAGCCATACAACAGACAAGGGTCTCATATCTAAAATATACCTGGAACTCAAAAAATTAAATCCCCCAACAACAAATCCTCAAAGAAACAATTGCCCAATAAAAAAAGTGGTCTAAAGACTTACAGAGAAACTTCTCTGAAAAGGAAAGTCTTTAACCTTGAGAAGAGGAGTCACCATTCCTCTCTAGTTTAGAAAAGAGTAACATATCTGGAGATGGAGGGGAAGATGTCACTCTGAGGCACATAAAGGCAGCAAGGATAACAAAAGAGCTAACTTTCACTTACAGAAAAAAAATGAGACCATCAAAGAGATGGAATTACATAGAACGGACTCTAAAGGCAAGATAAGAAAAGACAAAAGAGCAATTTAAAGCCAGATAAACTTAAGTGAATTTAAAAATTAATCCTTTGAAAATATACGCATTGAATAATTGTCAACTATTTCTTCAGCAACTTTGAAGATTAAGTATGAGTATGACCTGGGATTAAGCACTGTACAACTAAAAGCTAAATAATGACCTTTGGTATTAGGGGATTGCAAAGTCATGGGAAAATGGAATATGCAGCATTGAAGACAACGTTAGAAAAGATTGCTGAGTTAAAAAACAATGGAGGTGGGGCTGTGAAGGTGTCTCAGTGGTAGAGTGCTTGCCTTGCATGCATGAGGCCCTGGGTTCGATTCCTCAGCACAACATGAGCAGAATAAGCCGGAAGTGACACTATGGCTCAAGTGGTAGAGCACTAGCCTTTAGCTGAAGAGCTGAGGGACAGTGGCCCAGAGTTCAGGCCCAAACAAATAAACAAAAAACAATGGAGGTGATTTCCTAGATGTGGGCCCTGATGGGAGGAAGGAGAGTAAACAGATATGGTGGAGAAAGGTGAATCTGACCAATATACTTGATGTACTTGTGTAAAAGTGAAATAATGAACTTTGAGATTGGCTTGGAAAGGGGTCAAGGGAATAAAGGAGATTGACAGAAGAAATGAATCTGATCCATGTGCATCGTATGCATATAAGGACATGTAAAAATGAAACCACCTTGTATAATTAATACTAATAAAAAGCATGGAAAAATTTAAAAGCAGTATAAAAAAGTGGCTATTAAAAATCTTCAACCTTCAACTTATGCTTCACTCCCTTGATTCATAATGGTTTTTCATTTTCTATTTTTTCATGGAAGACCATTTTAATAATATGTTAAAAGTTAACCAAGCCACTATGGTTTCCATTGCACAGGACATGGCTTTGAATGAGCTAGGGCAGATACCATGCTGACAGATGCAATAAAGCATATATTCATACTTCTAAAACCTATACTATTTAAATTTTATCTTTTGGGCATTTGGACCTGTTGCAATTACTTGAGTGGAGCCATTAAGACCAATTTCAAATGGAAACTTACAATTTGAAAGGAAAAAAATATTTCAGAAAAGAACTGTTCCATGGCCAAAAGAACACACTAAAAGTCTGCTATTATCAGCTGAATGTTTCTGGCTGTTTCTTAATTTGATTTATTCTGTTGCAGGCTGAAATTAGGCTAGTTCTGTGTCTTCCCCAGGCTTTTCATGGAGTTAATCCAAGCACAGATTCTTCTGGAGTGTTGGAAGAAAATTCTCATTTGGATCTCCTTCACAAGGATTGAAAGTAAATGGAAATATTAGTTCTCAGGAATCAAACAACTGTGACCTTTAAATCCCTAAGATGGAGAAGACGTGATGGTTTGTTGCAAGCCAAGTTTATTGAAAAGTATGGATTTTTGAATATTTGGGTCTATGTCATTAAATACTTTTAAATGAGTACATAAATGAGGTGCACTTAGAATGAAAAAAAAATTCACAACAAAAAGATCTTCAGTTTCAAGGCTGGGAATGAGGACTAGTGGTGGTGTGCTTACCTAGCATGCATGAAGCCTTGAGTTCAATTCCTCAGTGCCACATAAACAGAAAAAGCCAAAAGTGGTGCTGTGGCTCAAGTGGTAAAGTGCTAGCCTTGAGCAAATGAAGCTCAGGGACAGTGCCCAGGTCCTGAGTTCAAGCCCCAGTACTGCCCCTCCCCCCCAAAAAATCTTCAGTTTCTCAAGCTTTGAGTAGGTGGCTCATGCCTATAATCCTAGTTACTCAGGAGACTGAAATCTAAGGATTATAGTTCAAAGCCAGCCTGGACAGGAAAGTCCATGGTTTTGCCTTATTCTATTTATTTAAATAAGTGTTTTATTGTGAAAATACTGTACAGAGGGTTTACAATCACATGAGCAAGGTAATGGATACATTTCTTATCAAGCATTGTTGCCTTGTCCTTTGTTTTTTTCCCTATTATCCCTTCCCTCCAATCTCCACAACTACATCCCCCCTCCCACACTGCCTAAATTGTAAAGTTCGTTTTTTGACATAGCATCTTGTACATCTCATTGTTGCAATGGGTCCACCTGTATCCCTATTTAAACAATTTGTTTTTTCCCTTCTTATTTCCAATAACCTCCCATAGTAAAGCCAGAAATGGAGCTCTGGTTTAAGTGGTAGAATACTAGCATTGAGTAAAAGAATCTTAGGGGGAGAGTCCAGAGTACAAGCCCCAGGACACACACACACACACACACACACACACACACACACACACACACACAGAGATATTCATATATTCATTTCTCATTGTTCTTGTTTCTATGTTACAGGCTGTGTCCAGCATAGAGTGGAGACATTGGAGGTGAATATTTATTGAACTCAACAAAAGAAGAGCTTAAGAAAACTTCAGGGGGGGAAGGGGGGAAGGAGAAAGATTGGGATTGGGGGGAGGCTGGGAAGGGATGTGAAGGGTAAACAAAAGGAGGAGGCTGCAATGCTTGGTAAGAAATGTACACATTATCCTGCCCATGTAACTGTAACCCCTCTGTACAGTATCTTCACAAATAAAATAAAATAAAATTTAAAAAAAGAAAACTTCAGATTTTCTTGGAGAAAGAAGGATTATAGGTCATGTGACTCACTTTTAAAATCTTATAGAACAGGTGGACTGTGACTTCAAGCAAATGAGCTATATCTAAGATGGCACACATTGTCTGTGAATAACCTAAAAGTATAAAACAGTTCACTACATTGTATTTTTCTGCCTCTCATAATTTTCTCTTCATAATTCACTATCATCTGGATGCTTCTATAAGGTATAGTTTTTTTTTTTTTTTTTTGGGTCCAGTCATGGGGCCTGAACTCTGGGCCTGAGCTCTATCCCTCAGCTCTTCAGCTCAAGGCTAGCACTCTACCACTTGAGCCACAGCGCCACTTCTGGCTTTTTGCTTTTTGCTTATGTGGTGCTGAGGAATTGAACCCAGGGCCTCAGTCATGCAAGGCAAGCATTCTACCGCTGAGCCAATTTCCCAGCCCAAGGTATATTTTTTATTGTAGCATTACAATCTTACAATGGAAGTGATTGAAATGATACCTAATTCAGTTTTCTACCTTTAAGAAGTGGCTAAAATAAAAATGCAGACTTTTGTAGAAGTGTATATAATCTTTGAATACAATACCAGTTTTTAGGAACACTCTCTTTTAAAAAATAACATATATCCTGCCTTACAGAAACGCAGATTTTGTTGATACACAAACCATCAGGAAAGTTGGTGTTGGTATAGATCTGTTGTCTAGATCTTGTTGCACAACAAGTCCTAGACTTTCTGACTTGAGATTTGTAGCTTCTAAATGCAGAATAAGGTCCTTTCAGCCTACTTGGATGTGAAGGATGCACTCATGTCATGAGATACTAAGTTTGAAAATTATCAGAAAAATACATCTATATGGTGAAATTACAATAAAACATCTTGTTATAAGTTATTTAAACCTTGGCTTGCATCAGAGTTTTCATGGATATTTTTAGCAATCAATGACCACAGTCTATATATTTGAATATTCTTAAGCTTACTCTCTGCATTTTTTGTTGTGTTTTGCATTTCTTTCCTTGAGTATCAAGAAATATCTTCTAAGAAAGAAATTCAGAGAGAGACTCTATATTGGAAATTGTATACGGCAATCTGATAGTAGAATACCTTGAGGCTAAAGAGCATTGGAAATCTATCTTGAATCACAAGGACTTTGGAATGTCTATGCTGATGTGAAGCCAAAGTCCCTTGAGTCACAAGGGAGAAAACTGGTCTTTTCAGGAATCCGTTAAAGCTATACAGACTAAGTAGGCTTGGCCAGAGTGTAGTATATGCAAATGAAAAGTAATTTCCAAACTTCTGTTGCCAAGGAGAAGTTGGCCTGAATGTTGAAGGCAAGGCTATTCTTCATCTGGGATATAGCCAGTTTTCAAGATATAGAACAAGTGATTTATGTAATTTTCGTTGCTATTTCTCCACCCCCTAGAGGTCAGGTTAAATACATTTGTTTTGATAACCTTCCTAGTACCTCACATACCCGCCAAGCCATCAGATACAGTAATATCTCAACTCAGGATGAAATATGGATGACAGAACCTATCTGACAGACTTCAACAGGTAAGCACAAATTCCCAATCAACAAGAAAAACATGCACACACACGACAACAGTTCACACTTTATGTTTAATGTCCTGTGGCCTCTTGGGGTCTGCACTATGTTATTAAGAGGAATGCTTTTGCTACCGGTTGCATTTAAATATACCCAGAGAAATATAAGGAAATCTTGTGCAAAAGTAAATCTACCAGAGAAAGATTCATATTTCTCAATGAATAGCATCTAAATTCTTTACAGAGCTTGGTTTTCTTGATCTTCCTCAAAAAATCCATAAGAATACCCCCCAGAGATTATTAAAGAAATTGAGCCTCACATGAAGCACAAAGAAACAAGTGCACCTTCAAAGCAACCCAGGGGTGAATGGCTGGAACGAAGCAGTCAGCCCTGGTTGGTCCCGGGGCTTGTCTTTGAGCCATGTGTCGAGCACAGTCCCAGCTTCTGTGGGTAATGGTATTAACATTGACTTGAATGTTACCTGAACCAGATCTGCCTTTCTCTGAGCCTCACTTCATTCTTCATTGTTCCAGATCTACCACTTTCCAGAATGCTTGGGCTAGCTTCTAGTCAGGCTATTCTTCCTTGGAAGAAGATGTGTTCTTTGTAATTAGTTGAGCAGAGGATTCTTGCTTCCTTAGGCAAATGGAAACAGATTGGACTTCATGCTACTCTGGGCACACATTCAATAAAGTCAGATGGTACAACAAATTGGAGTTATGGATTAGAAGTTCTGCAATTATTTTTTCTGATTTAAATTAAAAAAAAGAAAATGAAGGTTGATTTCACTTGATCTTCATTTTTCAGATCAAGAAGACATTATTTTTTCCTTTGTAATATCATCTTAGCTACATCTGCAAATGCTCTGAGATACTAATGCTTCATACACTTAAAAAGAATTAGGGAGATTTAAATTTTTGAGTTTCAGTTATATCTTAGATATGAGACCTTTGTCTGAAACAACTGCCCAATAAATCAGTGGGCTAAAGACTTACAGAGAAACTTCTCTGAAGAGGAAAAAAAAGATGGCTAATAGACACATGAAGAAATGCTCAGCTTCCCTAGCCATAAAAGAAATGCAAATCAAAACAACATTAAGATATCACATTACCCCAGTTAGAATGGCTATAATCAAGAACTCTAATAACAACAGGTGCTGGAGGGGATGTGGACAGAAGGGAACCTTACTGCATTGTTGGTGGGAGTGTAAACTTGTTCAACCACTTTGGAAAGTAGAATGGAGGTTCCTCAAAAGACTCCAAATAGAGCTCCTCTATAACCCAGCAATCCCACTTTAAGGCATT
>NW_012277067.1:0-2683 GCF_000151885.1 Dipodomys ordii
CTCCCTCCTTCCCTCCCTCCCTCCTTCCTTCCCTTCCTTCCTTCCTTCCTTCCCTCCCTCTTCCCTCCTTCCCTCCCTCCCTCTTCCCTCTTTTATGGCGGCAGGGAGTTTGAACTCAGGGCCTTGTGCTTACAGCAGGCGCTCTACCACTTGAGACACCCTCCCCTTTGCTTTTAGTTACTTTTCTAATAGGGTCTTATATATCTTGGTCAGCCAAGATTGATATCTTCCTATTTACATTTCTTGCATAGCTGGGATTCCAGATATGTTCCACTATGCCCAGGTTTTTATGGATTAAGACAGTGTCTTGTGAACATTTTGCCTTGGGCTGGCAGTGAAACTTGATTCTCCTGATTGAAGCCTCCTGAGTAGCTAGGATTAAAAGCGTGAGCCACTGCACTAGGCTGGTCCTTCAGAATTTTAAGACCTTGTAACTTATAGGGTTGGGTTTTGAACCCATGATAAAATCTGCACCAGTAACTAGCAACTATTCTTCCTCCCTATGACTGTTTTCTTTCCCTCCTTCTACATAATTTCATGGGTTCAAATACACAAGTCACACAAATTTCTCATGTCTTCAAATGTTGCTGTCTGGATATTTATTATGATAATTTCCCTAAAGGGACTGGGGACTTAAGTTGTTCCAATTGCTGTCCAAGATGAATAGAAAATCCCCCACTAAAACACCTAGTATAGCGCCAGGACTGGAAGGACGGTCTAGGCTACACCCTATACTTCAAAGGGGGAAGCAGCCACGTAACAATCACATAGCCAGTCACAGTGAAGCCAAGAGCTCAAGGCAAGTACCAGCCTTTCCAGGCTGCTATGGCACATAGTCCCCCTACCTTCTGGGTAGGATGATTCATGTCCTGCCTTCCTGCCTCTGTAATCTCTGTCTGGTCCATCTCAGGCAGCCTGTAAAAGAGAAAGACAAAATTCAAAGGGCTGCTCAATAGAAAGGAGTCTTCCTACAGCAACCCCTCCTCCTGTATTCCACCCTTCAGTTCCTATCTGGAAGAAGACAAGCAGGGAAGAATTGGGAAGGTTGAGGTGGTAGAAAAGACACTAGGCAGCCACTAACCATTCCCACTGCTCTAGGAATGAGGGAGGGTTCTCTGCCCTCCCCCATCTAGATATACCCCATCATATATATACACCAGAATTGAAAGATCTCTTTCCCTAACCTTCACCTACCTACCTAGGGCTCTTTCCTGTTTGGGGCGATGGTGACTTGTGGTAGACATGCGGGAACCCTTCAGGGTTGGTATGAGCTTTGAGTGAGGCCAACCTAGGTTACATTGTGAGCTCAGAACCACTAGGACAAGTAATATGACCTCAGGCTCTGCTTCAGTAAGTAGAGATTCACAGCATGTGCCACATGGTGATGGAGAGAAGATTGAAATGTGATAAGACACACCAAGTACTTGGCATGCAGAAATATGCCATAAATGTGTTGTTTCTATTTTTACTGGAAAGCAGAGAGAGGACCGAACAACATCTTCCTAGACTTCTTACATCTTGGGGTGCTTGATCTCAACCATCTATGGAGACACCGCTGTTTCTGGCTGCAAAGGAATGCAGAGACTCCCCCCACCCACCCCAGCCCACTTCCTAAGATCCACAGGAGCTGGGGTGTAAAGGCTGTGCACAATCCAGGCAGTTGGGGAAATAATTAAGTGCTAACTTGTCATTTTTTTAATGAAGTTCTGGAGTTTGAGATTTATAATTGCTAACGAGCCAGGCTAATAATTAGTTGCTTTATAATAAGGGCGATGATCACTCCAGCAGAGGTAGAGAGAAAGCCAGGCTCCAGTCTAATTTTTCTCCTGTAATTATGTGACATGCCCAACTGCCTGGAACAACTCTCACCCTTCCGTCCTTTGGCTCCAGTGCAGACTTCCCTGGCACTGCCCTTGTTCCTCTGTCCTACCTGAGCCTCTGGACCCTGGAGGCCTAGTGCTTCCTGCCAGATGGCCATTGTGGATTGCCTGCAGCCCCTGCTGTTCCAGTGACCCAAGTTGCTCTCCCTTTGCTCAGAGACAAGGTGGGAATTGGAAGGTCATTGTATCTGGGCTGTTTCTGCCCTATACCCTATGTTGGAGGGAGGGTAGAAGGCTCTGTTTTCCTTCATGGTATCTCCCACCACAGTGAGGATGGAACTTGGACTGTCTTTCAGCAAGGGATCCTAAGATTGCCATGGGCTGACCACTCTGGGTAGAGCAGACAGTTGGTAGAGAGAGTAAGCTGGCTCAGAGGAGAGGCAGCCTGGCCCGCTGACATTCCCAATTTCTCAAAGGTGAGTCTTAGAGTCCTTAGCTGCTATCACCTAGTTGTCAGACCTGGGAAAGCCTCCCATGCATGGGGGCCCAGGAGTGCCTAGGTGGAAAGTGACAAAGATAACCTAAGACTCAGATCTTTTCTAGCACTGAGCCTCTAGGAGTCACTTTGACCTGAGCTGTCTTTTTTTTTGGGGGGGGGTCGTGGGCCTGAACTCTGGGCCTGGACGCTGTCCCTCAGCTCTTCAGCTCAAGGCTAGTGCTCTACCACTTGAGCCACAGCACCACTTCTGGCTTTTTTCTTATGTGGTACTGAGGAATTGCACCCAGGGCCTGAGGCATGCAAGGCAAATGCTCTATCACTGAGCCACCTTCCCAGCCCAGTGGCTCATACTTTTTAGAGACAT
>NW_012277068.1:0-2085 GCF_000151885.1 Dipodomys ordii
CCCAGCGCCGACCTGCCGGTGCCCTCCAGGCCTGGGGTCCCGGCCGTGCCCGCGCTCTCCTGGGTGGGCGCCCCGCGCTCCGGGAAGCACAAGCTGCAGGTCTCCACGGGCCCCGGCATCGCGCCCGGGACTCCACCAGCCTCCATGACGGGATCTGCACGGGGAAGGCGGGGGGAGGAGGAGAACAAGGGAGGCCATGTGTACGTGTGTGTGTGTGGGGGGGAACCCCAGGAACACCGATCACCCCCCCCCCAAGCCCGCAGGGACCGCAGAGGTCCCCCTGACCCACAACCCCACGGCCACCCTGCTCGCCGGGGCCCGAAACTGACCATCCATCCCACCCCAAGGTGACGTCCTAGGGAGCCCTGCTCCCCGGGGAGCCCAAGCCGCCACCCACACCCTGATTTTTCCGGGGTGGTCCACACGCCCCAGGCTCTCCTGCCAAAGGCTGACAGTGTAGACGCCAGTGACGGGGGGAGGAGGGACGAGGGACGGGACGCTGGCCCTCGCTTGTCACCGAGCAGGAAGAAGAGAAGGACTCAGTTTCCAGCACTTACCATGGGTGGACCTGCGCGTGGGCTTCCGAGGCCCCGCGGGGCGCTGGCTGGAGAGCGGCTCCCCGTTCCTCTTGAGGACGCAGGCAACCATGGCCACGAGGAAGCAGCAGAGGACCGCGCAGAGGCAGAGCCCCAGCGTGCTGTAGATCAGGACCAGCTGCTCAGCGCTCCCCTTGGGACCTAGGGCCCCTGTGAGCGAGGCGAGACTGGGATTAGGAGAGGTACACATAGTCTTCAAGTTCCTCTCCGTAGATCAGCAGCCATTCCATCCTCCCCATCCCAGAGATCCCCAAGCCCCTGCCATGGTCTTTTCCCTCCTTAGGCCCACACAATCCACCCTGCAAGTAGCCAGTCCAGGATCCTGAAGGAAACTGACCCCTCTGCTCTATACTGATAGCATCTTCCTCCAAGTCATAGAGACCATCTCAAGCTGGCCCTCTTTGCCTTCCACATGCTAGAGTGGGAAACTGGAACTGTCCTAGAGAAGGATGGATGGATGATGATGAATTATGGATGGGTGGATGGATGGATGGTGATGAATTATGGATGGGTGGATGGATGGTGATGAATTATGGATGGGTGGATGGATGGGGGATGGATAGATGGATGATTGATGGATGGGTGATGGATAGATGGATGGATGATGGCTGAGTGATAGATGGATGGATGGATGTTCCCTCCATCACTTCTGAACCCAGGACCTCTTCCAAGGAGGAGAAGCCTTCCTGGGTGAGCTTATACTTGGAAAGGAGGGCCAGAGAGAGAACAAGGGATATAGATGGGAACCAGGAGAACTCAGGGGTGGAAACCTGCCATTGCAGAAGAAAGATTAAGAAAAATGCTCTACAGATAGTGCCTGGCATCCAGAATGGACTTGACCAGGGGTCCTTATCACCTGTGAGCATTGAGTCTGTCTCACATCCTTCTGCCATAGGGCCTTGGGGTGCCTGTTCCCAGATACCGAAAGAGCAAAGGCAAGGAGAAATGCCAAGGGGGAGGGCTTTGGCCTTAGGCTGGGGTTTCTGGCATGCAAAGCTGGAGGCTCATTTCCTAAGCTACACTGCACCCCATTTCCATAACTCATGCTTTCCAAAACTCCTGGACTGCCAGGCGCCGGTGGCTCACACTTGTAATCCTAGCTCCTCAGGAGGCTGAGATCTGAGGATCACGGTTCAAAGTCAGCCTGTGAGACTTTTAATCTCCAATAATCCATCAGAAAAAAACAGAAGTGGTGCTGTGGCTCAAGTGGTAGAGTGCTTGCCTTGAGCTGAAGAGCTGAGGGACAGTGCCTAGGCCCAGAGTTCAAGCCCCATGACTGACAAAAAATACAAAAACAAACAAACAAAAAAACTCCTGGACTAAGAAATAAATGCAAATTAAAACTACAAAATAGATCTTGTATTTGTCATAGAGGCTATGGTAAAAGAAATGCCTCACGCTGTAGCTCAAGTGGTAGAGTGCTCGCCTTGAGCTGAAGAGCTGAGGGACAGCGCCCAGGCCCAGAGTTCAGGCCACACCGCCGACCAAA
>NW_012277069.1:0-1804 GCF_000151885.1 Dipodomys ordii
AAAAAAAAAAAAGAAAGAAATTTGATTTTTGGATGTCAAGCTTAGAGATTTCCTCAATAATTCTCTCTCCCTCCCTCCCTCCCTCCCTCTCTCTTTCTCTCTCTCTCTCTCTCTCTCTCTCTCTCTCTTTCTCACACACCCCCACACAAACACACACACACATTTCTTTTCCTTTTTTTTTTTTTGTGTGTGTGTAGGGGGGATTATAGGGCTTGAATTCAGGAACTGGGTGTGATTTTTGAGCTTTTTTGCTCAAGGCTAGCACTTTACTACTTTGAGCCACAGTTCCACTCCTGGTTTTCTGGTGGCTAATTGGAGATAAGAGTCGCATGGACTTTCCTACCCAGTCTGGCTTTGAACCGTGATCCTCAGATTTCAGCCTCCTGGGTAGCTAGGATTAAAGGCATGAACCACAGGCACCCAGCTTCTTTTTAAGATGTTTAAATAAATGAAATTTACATTACAGAATTAACCATTGTAAAGTATACAATTAGCCAGGTGCTAGTGGCTCATATCTGTATCCTAGCAACTCAGAAGGCTGAGATCTGGTGAATTGAGGTTTGATGTGAGCCTGAGCAGAGAAGTCAGTACGACTCTCTCAGGGCTGGGAAGGTGGCTCAGTAGTAGAGCGCTTGCCTTGTATGCATGAGGCCCTGGGTTCAATTTCTCAGCATCACATAAGCAGAAGAAACTGAAAGTGGTGCAGTGGTTCAAGTGGTAGAGTGCTAGCCGTGAGCTGAAGAGCTAAGAGACAGCACCCAGGCCCAGAGTTCAGGCCCCACAACCAACAACAACAACAAAAAAGGACTGTCTCCCAGACAATTGGCAAAAAGCCAAGATTGGAGGTGTGGCTCAAGTAGTAAAGTACCAGTCAAGCAAACAAGCTGGGAAGGTTCAATGCCTCAAGTTCAAACTCCAGGATTGGAGGACACACATGTGTGCATGCACGCACACATGCATGTGTGTGTGCGTGTGCACACACGCACACACACACACACACGAGAGAAATGCTTAAAACTACTGGGAAGGACTCTCCTTTGCTGAGTCAGGGATTCACAGTATTCCTCTTGTTTTACACAGAGCTGTGAGTTCATTGCTCGGTGGAATGTTCTAGATCTAGCACATACACAACTGGGTGGGGTCTACATTCGCAAACATTTATCAAGCTATACACTCAGTGTTTTTTTCTTCTTCACCTATGGCACATAAATTATAACTGAATAAAATAAAAACAAAACCAGGACCTGGCTGTGGTCCAGCCCTCCCCTCCCCTCCCCTCCCCTCCCCTCCTCTCCCCTCCCTTCCTCTTGCAGGCTTCTGCAGCAGGTGCCAGGGTGCCAGAGACCCAAGAAAGGTTGGGGAAGGGGGAAACTCCTGTTTCAATCAAGGGGCGTCCACTAGACCCCTGGGCCCTCCTGCGGTTCTGGTGCAGCCTGGCGCACCTGCATAAGGATCTGGGCGCCGCTGCGCAGGTCCTCGGCAAGGACGTCTGAGTAGAAGGCCTTGATCTTCCTCTTGTTCAGCCACTTGGTATGCCCATTGGCAATGAGCCGGAGCTCAGGCATCCTCTGCTTGTGGGGTCCCTGTGGGTGATGCGACTGCTGACATCAGGGACTTGCCTTCTTTCTCTCCTGCCCTGGCCCAAGATCCCAGGCCCACAGAGGTGGGCCTTGTAGGCTTAGAAGGGAGCATGCAGGTGAGAGGCGGTGTACTGCACTGACAACCAGGAAGGTTGAGAGACCTACAGGCACCTACAGACAGACAGACAACCTGGCCAGCCTCTGCTGCCTCCTCCCCCCCCCCC
>NW_012277070.1:0-1086 GCF_000151885.1 Dipodomys ordii
GTAAGTAAAGACATTAATCATAAAAATAAGAAATAGTAATGACTGTGAATAAGCAATGCTTCGGAACTTTGATGTATGCATTTCTGTCTTGCAAGCCTTTCTATCCTTTGGGTTTTTTTGTTTGTTTGTTTTTTCAATTTTTTAGTTTTTGGCTACTGGCCTGGCTTGAATTCAAGGCCAGGATGTCCGGGCTTTTCTGCTCAATGCTAGCACACTACTTATGACTTGAGCCACAGGCTCCACTTTTGGCTGTTTGCTTGTTGACTGGAGATCAGAGTTTCATGGATTTCTTGCTTGCGCTGGTTGTGAATCTTTAGCCTCAGATCTGTCTCCTAAGTAGCTAGAGTTACAGGCATGAGCCATGAGCCCCCGGCTCTTTCTATCCAATTTCAGTGATGTAAATGAAGCCTCATCCCCCCCCCCCTCCTGCACTAACTACAGCTGACCACAGGCTCTCCTGTTCCCTGCTCACTCCCTGTCTTCACAATGAAAAGTCAAACAACAAGAACAGCTACCACTTGGAGCTTATACGCTACCAGAAAGTCTAAGAAACTTCAATGCTCTGTCCCTATTAGTCCGTCTCTCATGCCATGAACATCATCATTGTCATCATCACATCACAATTACAACCATCATTATCATCACCATCATCATTATCATCATCACCTTCATCATCATCATTATTACCATTATCACCATCACCATCATCATTATTACCATCATCACCATAATCATTACCATCATTACCATCACCATCATTATTACAGCCATCATTATCATCATCACTTCATCATCATCATCATCATCATATCATCACCATGATCATCATTATCATCATTGTTACAATCATTATCATCACCATGATCATCATTACAATCATTATCATCACCATCATCATTTTCATCAGACCTTCATCATCATCATATCATCATTATCATAATCACCAACATCATCATCATCATCGCCATCTCATTTTACTGATAAAGAAATTAAATACCCAGAGAGTTAAGACCTGGTTAGCTTTATATACTGTGCAAGAGGCAGAAGAGGATCTGAATCAGAAATGAGGCAGTTGACTCAAAAGTG
>NW_012277071.1:0-1489 GCF_000151885.1 Dipodomys ordii
TGATCCTCAGATCTCAGTCTCCTGAGTAGCTAGGATTACAGGTGTGAGCCACCAGTACCTCGCCAACAAAATCTTTTTAACAACATGCAGTTTCATGAGGAAAGTTCATAGGTGACATCATAATAATAGTAAACTGCCCAAGTTAATGTTTCACAGTCTAACTCTTAAAAACAGAATCATTACATGTACTCATTATCTTGCTCATGTAATTGTAACCCCTCTGTACAGTATTTTCACAATAACACCCCCCCAAAAAATCATTAAATATTTGCATAGTTTCCCAGGCTGCAGTTAATCTGGCAAAATGTTGCTGGGAGGACAGTAGAATGAACTCTTGGTCTTAAATTTAAAAACATTATTAGTAGTATATTAGATAAAAATAAGCCAATACCTTCGGCGGGGTCTCGGAGCCCGGATACTCTCTCTGATCTAGTTTCTTCCAGCGATCCATCAACTTGGTTACCATAGGTGTATTGAAGTCTACCAACTGGAATCCTGTAACATTAGCTCCACCATGGATGAACCTCTCCAGAGAAATGTCCTTGAATCCCTATGAAAATCAACATGGAAAGTTGTTAAATTTACTGCATTAGATATTTTGGTTGTTTAACAGTAAGAAGGTATCGATCCATGTGTACATCAAAACAGATTTTTAATGGAACAATAGCTAGGAGGAGGAAGGAAATTGGATTATGCCAACATAGCTTCAAAATTCTGTCATTCAAAATTCAGTATAAATGTTTTCACTTTGGCTCAACCCACATACTTCTTGAATGTCTCTGAAAGATGACAAACAGGAAAGGACTGCATCTGAGTGTCTCTTGCCTTTGGAAACAGGTATATGCAAATGTGTGTTATATGAAGGTGATTCTGATATATGGGGATGCATTCTCAATCTGTAATGGGGAGAACCATTTTAAGGGGTTTTTGTTTAATTATTCAGTGGCCCAATAGTGGAGAGCTGTTAATTTGAGCTAGAGGGAGTAAAACCTTTGATTATGTTATTCATAACAGCCTTGGCATCCTGGGATGTAATGGTGCAAGAGGAAGCGGGCAAGATGGCAGAAGGGAGGGGAAGGGGGGAAGGGAGGGAGGGAGAGAGGGAAGGAGGGAAGGAGAGAGAGAGAGAGAGAGAGAGAGAGAGAGAGACTGTGACCTTAATGCTTTCCACCAGGTAGAATGAAAGACCTGTGAGGGAACACTAATCAGAGGTATCATCTCATTTGGGCTAGAGATAGTATCTCAGGTTTCAAAAATTATCTCTCTGCCTACCAGTCTACTTATTCATCTCTAGTATCTATTACTTTCTTCCCTTCCTCTCTTTCTTTCCACACTTTCTTCTTTCTCCCCCTCCCTTCTTTCCTCCTCCCCTCCTTCCTTTCCCCCTTCTTCCTCTCTTCCTCTCCCTTCCTCCTTCCTCCTTCCTTCCCCCTTCTTTACTTCTCTCCCCCTCCCTCCCTCCCTCCCTCTCTCCCTCCCTCCCTCCCTC
>NW_012277072.1:0-1288 GCF_000151885.1 Dipodomys ordii
AAAAAAAAAATACTTATTCTGGAGGCAAATTTTCCATCAATAATCTTCAAATTTTGGTAATTTTGTCACATAACTCCCACCTATTCACAATTTTATACACATATCCTACATTCTCAAGTATTTTCTCTTTTATACCACATTAATGAACTAGGAAAACTGGACCATCAGATCCAAAGATGTGAGAGTACACAAGATTCTGATAGCAAAGATCAGGAGTAACCTTCTTTGAGAAATAGTTTGACTAGAAAAACAACACAGGACTAGAATTCAAAATACCCCCATACTAAATTGCCATTCAGTATGCTTTGTGTTGTAGTATGCAAAACCAATCACCAATCTATGGATGCTAACCTGACATCCAAGACAGGCAGTGTCCTGTCATTCAGCATGTCACTATTATCTCTTTGTATCAAAATAAAGCCAATAATGATTTCACCTCTTTTTTTTAAAAAAAATTACACCTAAAAAACTGGAATGTCATGGATTTCTCTCCTTTTAAAAAGAGCTTCTTACATTAAAAAATATGATACATATATGCAATGAAATTTTATCCATTAGAAAGAATAATATTAGTTCATTTGCAGGGAAATGGATGGGCCTAGAGAAAACCATATTAAGTGAAGTAAGCCAGGCTCAAAGAGACAAATGGCATGTTTTCTCTCATATGTAAAAACTAGATCTAAAATACAAATACACATGATAACATACATAGGGCTCAGTACATTTACACACAAACTGACTAAAAGACACTCTCAGTGAAGGCATCCAAAGATGTAACTCCTCTGTACAACTATGTATTGTTTATCAACGTGAATACCAGGAAGTAGAAACATATTTTGCAGAGAAGGGCAAAGGGGAGGCTATGAACGGAAGGAGGAAGGGAGTGAATTCAGTCATTCAGTGTATATTATGTACAAACTGAACTAGTAATTTAGGGGAGGTATGGGACAGGTAAGTGGGGGAGAATGATAGAAAGGATGACATTGACCAAGAAGCATTATACCCATAACCTGACTTACGGAATTGTAACCCCTTTGTACAACTACTTAATAATGATATAAAAACTTGCATTTGTATAGTTCATAAAAAAAATATTCCTCTGGGGGCTGGGAAGGTGACTCAGTGTTAGAGTGCTTGCCTTGCATGCATGAGGCCTGGGTTTGATTCCTCAGCACCACATAAGCAGAGAAAGCTGGAAGTGGCACTGTGGCTCAAGTGGTAGAGTGCTAGCCTTGAACAAGAGCTGAGGGACAGCGCCCAGGCCCAGAGTTCAGGCCCCATGACTGAC
>NW_012277073.1:0-1304 GCF_000151885.1 Dipodomys ordii
TGAACTCTGGGCCTGGGCGCTGTCCCTCAGCTCTTCAGCTCAAGGCTAGCGCTCTACCACTTGAGCCACAGCACCACTTCCGGCTTTTTTCTTTTTCCTTATGTGGTGCTGAGGAATCGAACCCAGGGCCTCAGGCATGCAAGGCAAGCGCTCTACCACTGAGCCAACTTCCCAGCCCCGAGAAGATAGTCTTTTTAAAAAAAGTTTTTCAATGGGGGAAAAACCTGAGCATTTTTTTTTTAAGTTAAACCTTTGTTACTCTTTCCTCAATTCCCTGAGAATTTTGGCAGGTGATCGCATCTATTTCAAGTCTATGCCAACTTCATAGTGACACTACCAAAAAAAAAAAAAAAGACATTCCTTAAGCATTTAAATGCCCCAGTTGATGACTGTTTATGTTGCTTCTCCCTTGTCTCCCTACTGCCTCCAAAGAGCTCCAGCTGGAGAGACAAATGCACATCTATAGTGCTCTCCCCATTCAAGTGCAATGTGAACTCCAGTGTGGCCACCTGGGGGCAGTGCAGTGTTGAGGATGGGTTTTACAACAGGATTTGGGGAGCCAGGCTTCTGAATAATTCCAGTCCTGTATGATTTCTCCCTGCCTCCTTTTAGTCCACCACTGGTTTGATGAAGGAAGGATCATCCTCAGGATGAGGCTCACTTACAGAGAGGCATTTATGCCCATATGCACACATTTTTGAAAATTTCCAGCCTCCAACTTCTGAGGGGCAAGATTAAACAAAGAAAGTTGAGGCTTCTTTAAGCCAGGAATCATTCATAATTTAAAGGAAAGAGTGGAGGCTGGTGTTATACACTGTTAACAGGTATAACTTTGTTCCATGGCATGCATGTAGTAGAACTGTCACATTTCCTCAGTTTTCTAAATTAGATAACCTTGGCTTTCATCTAACAATAGGTAGAAAATCCAATCTTGGCCCTTTCTAGGAGCTATGAGCTATTTGAGGGAAGACATTTCTTAATGTCTACTTCCTAGTGCCCAAACCCAGAGTTTAAGCCCCATGACCAACAAATAATAATAATAATAATAATGTCTACTACCCATAATGGCCTATTCTTGGACCCTTTTCCTAGGCCTAGGTAGGGCATAGAAACTTTGGTTGAGGCTCCCAAACAGCAATGCAAAGCTTTGCTCATCTCCTTGACATGCAATCATTCTTAATCAAGGCCCTACAGCCCCAGGGGCCTGTGAAAGAGCTGAAGCAAAGCCGGGCGCTGGTGGCTCACGCCTGTAATCCTAGCTACTCAGGAGGCTGAGATCTGAGGATCGCGGTTCAAAGCCAGCC
>NW_012277074.1:0-3373 GCF_000151885.1 Dipodomys ordii
TCCCTCCCTCCATCCCTCTTTCTTTCCTCTTTCTTTCTTTCTTTCTTTCTTTCTTTCTTCCTTCCTTTCTTCCTTCCTTCCTTCCTTCCTTCCTTCCTTCCTTCCTTCCCTCCCACCTTCCCTCCCTCCCTCCCTCTTTCTTTCTCTTTCTTTCTTTCTTCCTTCCTTCCTTTCTTTCTTTCTTTCTTTCTTTCTTTCTTTCTTCCTTCCTTCCTTCCTTCCTTCCCTCCCTCCATCCCTCTTTCTTTCCTCTTTCTTTCTTTCTTTCTTTCTTCCTTCCTTCCTTCCCTCCCTCCCTCCATCCCTCTTTCTTTCTTTCCTCTTTCTTTCTTTCTTTCTTTCTTTCTTTCTTTCTTTCTTTCTTTCTTTCTTTCTTCCTTCCTTCCTTTCTTTCCTTCCTTCCCTCCTTCCTCCCTCTCTTTTTCTTTCTTCCTTTTTTCTCCTTCCTTCCTTCTCCTTTTCCTTTTCTGTGCCTGTTCTGGGGCTTGAACTCAGGGCCCGGGCTCTGCCCCTGAGCTTCTTTTGCTCACAGGGCCACTACACCCACAGCACCACTTCTGGCCTTTTGTGAGCACGGTGGTCCATTGGAGATAGGAATCTCACAGCCTTTCCTTCCCAGCCCGGCCTTGAACAGGGAACCTCCGATCTCAGCCTCCCGAGTAGTTAGGATGACAGGTATGAGTCAGTCTCCTTTTGAGGATGAATCTGTGTAAGAATGTTTCACTCCCAGGGCTCGGTTCCATCAGAGCCCCGCCGCCGCGGGGCTTCCCCACAAACGTAAATCATACAACCCGATGCATAAGTCAACTGCCATCTCCTCATGAACCAGAGGAGAAGAGAATCTTCCCCCAAAGTGCAGCCCAGCCTACAAGAATGGCCGCCACCTGCAGAGCAATCGTAGCAACGGGCCTGGATGGGGGGAAGGAGAGAGAGGGGAAATGGAGGGGGAGAAAAAAGGGAGAAGAGAGGGAAGAGGGAAGGGAGAGAAAGAAAAGAAAAGGAAGAAGAGAGGGAGGAAGAAAGGAGAGTAGAAGGGAAGGAAGGAAGAAAAGGAACAGAAGAAAAGAAGGGAAAGAAGGAGGAAGAAAGGAGGGAGGGAGGGAGGAAGAAAGGGAGGAAAGAAAGAATGAAGGGAGGGAGGGAAATAAAGGAAAGAGAAAGAAGAAGGAAAAGGGAAGGAAAGGAAGGATGAAGGAAGGAAGGAAAGAAAGAACAGAAAAGAAGAGAAAAGAAGAAAGGGAAGAGGAGAGTTGGGCGTTCGGTGGCTTGGCCGGCTGGTGTATGGAGGAGGCTGGTGTATGGAGGCTGGCTGGTGTTTGGAGCGAGGCTGGTTTGGGATGGAAGGAACACATTATCTTGCTTCTCACCTTGAAAGTCTCAGCTCTTTTGGGGCATTTTGTTATTTCCAAACCCTTCTTCAGCCATGTGTTTTGTAAACTTGGAACCAAGGTTTAAGTTAAAGTCTCGCGGAGTGTCTTGCTCAGGGCCTGAGCCAGTGAGCAGTAAGACAGCAAGAAGGAAATGAGGGAGGTTCTCCATGGCGACTTTAGATATTTATATGGAGTTTGGATTTCTTTTCATTTTTTTTCCATACGCCTCTAACCCACCCACACAACGCCATTAAAACAAATACGGTGTGCGGCCCAAATGCAGTCTGAATTTCCGTGAAAGCATTCCAAAAGAAACTCTCAGCTGCCCATATAACATTTTTTTTTTCCAGAATGTTCCTGGGTTGGTGGAAGAAAATAGCTGTTTGGATTTGGGCCACTCTTTGAGCCCATTGGCTTTATACCTGTGTCAAAAATATGTTTGTATGGAACCATTTTGTGTGTGTGTGTGTGTATGTGTGTGTGTGTGTGTAAGAGAGAGAGAGAGACAGACAGACAGACAGAGAGAGACAGTACTGGAGCTTGACTTCAGGGCCTACACGCTGCCCTTCTGCTTTTTTTTTTGCCAGAAGTTGGCATTCTACCACTTGAGCCACAACTTTATTTCTGCCTTTTTGGTGATTCCTTGGAGACAAAAAGATTTTCCTGCCTGGGCTGGCTTTGAACCGAGATCCTCAGATCTCAGCCTCCTGAGTAGCTGGGATGACAGGAGGGAGCCACTGGTGCCCAAATAAGAATGTTTTTTTATGTGGCAGGTACATTACTTCTCATGATGTGCCTTTTGAATAGATTTTACAACCCAAAGAACACAAATAGGTAAATAACTGATCAATAAATGCTCCTACTTCTATTTGCTAGTTCCTGTTCTGTGTCCTTGGCCACCCAAATGTAGCCGAGTAGACTGTGGAAGGTACGAGGCTTCCATAAACCACAGGTAAACCCAAGAAAAACACACTGGGCCTTGTCTACATTAATTTTACCTGCTATTCGGTGAATAATGAACCGCGGGGTGAACTTGCAGCAACTATCTTGCTCTATCATATTCAAAGTTAGAGTTTGGCACCAGTAACTCACGCCTGTAATCCAAGCTACTCAGGAGGATGAGATCTGGAGATTGTGATTTGAAGCCACCTGGGGCAGGATCTCTGATCTCCAATTAGCCCCTAAAGAAAAAGAGCCATGGTTCACGGAGCAGAATGCCAGCCTTGAAGGCAACGCTGAAGGAAAGCGCCCAGGCCCCCCAGTTCGAGCCCCATGACTGAGGGTCCGTTGGGCAGCTGGCTTTGGTAGTGCAGCAAGTAAACTGCGAGATGCACAGAAGAAACGGAATGAGTGTGGTTACTGCATCCCAGCCCTTCAGGAACAGAGAGTAGAATTCAGCGACAAACTCAGGGTGCAAACATCGGGGCTCTGCTTTAAGAGCTGCGGACATCTCTGTCGACGTAAAAGGTCAGCTGGGGCTGGAGGGGTTTCACATGGCTCCTTTAAGTTAGGCCTTCCATGCAAACTATTTTCAACACTTGCCAGGAAGAAGAAATGACCTTTAGTTCCTTGCCCTGGAGACAAATGGTACATTAACACAAGAAGCGCACGCCGTTAGCCGCGCTGGCTGCCCTTGCTGGCTTTAACTTTCCACTGGCATACTTAAATATGAGTATATGCACACACACACGCGTACATCTGCACACATGCACATCCCTATGGAGTTTCATCTGTCCATACATAGATGTTCACGCATACACAGATATGCATCTGCACATAAATTCATACACACCCACATGTATCATAGATACATATGGGTATATGTGCATATGCATATATTTAATATATACTTTATAGATGATATATAATTTATATATTGTATGATATGTAAAGATATAATATATAATTTATGTATTGTATACTATATAAATATATAATACATGTATACATTTAATATATACTTTACATATAATACATAAATATGTAATATAATATATAATTTA
>NW_012277075.1:0-2306 GCF_000151885.1 Dipodomys ordii
TGTCTTTGAAGCAAAGAAAAAAGCAAAAAAAAAAAAAAAGTGCTTCTGTGTTTCCAAATACCATGCTTCGGAGTCAACTTCACCAGACCCCATTTTCCTCAATTTATCCTGCTTCATTTTCCCCTAAAATGACTTGAGTCCCTGAATCTTAAGGGAAGTAGATTATTGAGTATCTCCTGTATTTGCTGTAAAAAAGCACACCATGTCTGCTAGTCTATCCTGCCTTATTTTCCCCCTAAAATGACATTGGATCCTTAATCTTAAGGGAAATAGATGTATTTGCTGTAAGCTTAAGTTTTTGGAATTCTGGCAACCATTTACCATGCCTCATTTTCCCTTGTCTATTCTACCTCGGATGGAGGCCTGGCATGGACTTCATGTTTCCTGTGTACATTCCAGCACCCTGACAGATGAGTGGAAATACCTGTAGTGTCATTGTTGGGAAATAGGATCACATCACTATTCTCCTTGGATGTGCCTTGAAGGTTTCTCATCCTTAATTCACGTGTTATCCCGGAAGTTGGTCCAGCTGTACCTGCTTGCCACCCCTCTTCTCTATCTCCATACCCACCATAGGCACAGGCCTGCTCCCTCCTACCCGCCCCTCCCCACCTAAGCCTCCTCCCTCTTCCTGGAAAGCTGACAGAAGTTCCCTCTTACTTCTCCAGAGTCACTTCCCAGACCAAGTTTTCTGAGACTGCTTTCTTAGAACATTTAATACTTGCCCCTTGTGGATTTCCATTCATTTAACTACTAATTAGTTCCCCCCTCCCCTCCACCCCCCACCGGGCCCTCAATAGATTATACAGGCCTTGAGAAAAGGATTCATATTTGTTTTCTCACTTGCTTCCTCCCTTCCTCCTCCCCGCTTTAGAACATACTAAATGGAGAATCCAGCCTTGTATTTTTGTTGGGATTTTTTGTAGAGACAGAGTCTCTCAGACTTTTTCTGGCCAGGTTGGCCTCGAACCATGATCATCCTGATCTTAGCCACAGCTCTCCCTGAGCTCTTCAGCTCAAGGCAAGTACTCTACCCACTTGAGCCACAGTGCCACTTTGGTTTTCTGGTGGTTAACTGGAGATAAGAGTCTCATGGACTTTCCTGCCTGGTCTGGGTTTGAACCTCAATCCTCAGATCTCAGCCTCCTGAGTAGCTAGGATTACAGGCATGAGCCACCTGTGCCTGGCTCATCATTTATTTTTATATTGGTTCCTCCCCAACCTTCTATTGCATTTTCTTTTAAATCCCAAAAGGCTGAATAAACTTTTGGTTCCCTATGTTTTTCTTTCTTTTTTTTCCTCCTTATGTTACAACCACACCATGCTACCTAATCCTGAATCTTTGTCTTAGAGTTTATAGAAACATAGTGCTTAATAAAGCTATTAAGCTTCTAATGAATTTGTGTTGAGGTTTATCATTTAATTAAAAAGCAAAGGGAGAAATAAGCAAAAGGAAAGTGTACAGTTTTTTCTTCTCCCAGTGGCCTCCACCTCTGACATTTTGTGGAATCGTCTGGGACCATGACATTTTGTGGAATCGTCTGGGACTTAGTATTACAAACTTAGGGTTCACAGATAAAATGGATGAGATACTCTATTACATTACTTAACTTTGTAGTAGATCTTAAAAATTGATTCAGATCTGGCAACAATCATCTGACACTTAAGATTAACTATGACTTATGTTGGCCCAAAAGTTGGTAAGTCTACTTTCCAAAATTGTTACCAAGTCTGTATATCTGAAGCTGTCTGAAAATCTGATATAGAAAGGCTTTGGCTTTTCTGAGAGGCAGAAAAGAAATCTTTCCTGAAAACAGCATTTCTTCTGTGCTTCGTGGTTCTTTAAAATTCATATCACATTAAAAAAAAAAACTACCTTAAAGCAATACTTTTTTATGATGACTGCATTTTTAAGCATGCGAGTGTAATATTGCAAACCTGTAAATGTAGGGCAGTCATCTTTTATTGATTCCGAGTGGAAATGTGTAATTTTTTTTGTATTTGAATAGTAGAGTTATATTGCATGCTTTTTAAAAAAAATGAGCAGTATTTTATAAGATAAAATTTTAGGACCCTGGTGTTTAGTATAGTTAAAGATGAGAGTAGTATTTTACTGTGATTATTTTAGACTTTGCTGACTCTAAGGAATAACTAAGGTAGGGATTAAAAAAGGGTAAGGGGCTGGGAAGGTGGCTCAGTGGTAGAGTGCTTGTCTTGCATGCATGAGGCCCTGGGTTCGATTCCTCAGCACCACATAAGCAAAAAGAAAAAAGCCGGAAGTGGCGCTGTGGCTCAAGTGGTAGAGT
>NW_012277076.1:0-1124 GCF_000151885.1 Dipodomys ordii
AGCTCAAAGCTAGCACTCTACCACTTGAGCCACAGTGCCACTTCTGGCTTTTTTCTTTTTGCTTATGTGGTGCTGAGGAATCGAACTCAGGGCCTCAGACTTGCAAGGCAAGCGCTCTACCACTGAGCCACCTTCCCAGCCCCGAGAGAAATCTTCTAAAACTATTTTTAAAAATAATCATTGACATATCTAAAAAGTTCAAAATTCTTAGTATGAAAATTTGAGAATATAATAGTTGAAAAAGCAAATATTTTCAAAGACAATGGATTGACAACAAGAAGAAAATCTTATTTGTTATTCATAAGAGAGCTCCAGTGAGATTAACTCTAGACCACTCAGCAGAAATAGGAGAAACCACAGAGCAATGGGAGAAATATTCAGATGCCTCAGATAACACATTTTTAATATTATTTTAGTTACTTTTTCCATAATTGTGACATAATGTCATATAATGCTGACAAAGAAGCATGGAAAAGGGGAGAGAGGGAGAGACTAAGGACAAGATGTCCCCAGGGATCTGTGCCTTGTCCTACTTCCTAGTTCCATTAGCTAGGGTCACCACAAGTCTCCTCAAATATGCCACCAGTGGGACGCCCAGCTTCCACCACATGAATCTACAGAGGACATTTTAAATTCAAAACAAATACAATATTCAATACAAATACAAGATTATTATAAATATGCACTCTGACCTTGGGAATGTATTTCTCATTTCTATCCTAGTTTTTTTTTTAAACTCCTTATTTTTTAAACTCTGATGAGCCTTTTCTCTTCTGGTATTGTTAACCATATGCATGTAACAGAGACACTCTCCCAGGAAAATACACAAGAGTCTCTCCTGCCTCTCCTTTCCCATTGTTGACAAGTCTGCCAGATGGGATGCATCTACAAAGAGCACTGTTATGTGACTTCTGAGAGTGTGACATGTTAACAATCATGGTTTAGATTGCAAGTGTTGGGATGGTATATAGTGAAGATAGCATTGAAAGAGACAAAGAAGCTATATAGTTGTTATTTTAGGAAAGTTCACCACGGTCAAGGCACTGTTTAGTTTTCTAATTGTACAAGATTTTTATCTTTATTTTTTTATTGTGAAAATATTGTACAGAGGGGTTACAATTACA
>NW_012277077.1:0-1532 GCF_000151885.1 Dipodomys ordii
CCCTCCCTCCCGCCCGCCCTCCACCCCTCCTAGCTCCCAGGCTGGAGCTCTCTCTCTCTCTCCCTCTCTCTCTCAGGCTCTCCCCACCCTAGCCAGCACCGCCCTCCCCACTGGTTTGCATCATCACGCAAGGAGGGGCTGCGTGCTGAGGTTGGGGAGGGGAGGGCCGGGTGGGCGCCTGGGAAGGGGGGGCAGGTGCCCCCTTGCCCTCCCCCCCTCCGCAGGGGGAGTTTCGTTGTCCCCGGGGGATCTAGGGATGTCGGGTTACCTAGCAGGGCTGTGGGGGTAGCACAGTTAAGGAGGAAGCCTCCGCTCAGCCTCCACCCACACCCGCATTCTGGGTACCAGCGGCACCAACCCAGGGATGATGTCTAGGGCCGCTGCTCCCCGTCTTCAGATGCAGAGCTCTCAGGCCCACAGTTCTGGGGATCCCAGCAAGGGGGATTGGGGGGGGGAGCTGGAGGGAACTGGGAGGTGGAGAGACTTGGGGAAACCCCAGTCTTCCTGACTGGCACATCCACCTGTGCCCATTTTATTTTTTTTTATGACGAAAAGCGTTTGCTACATAGGACACAGGGGTCCCTGACTCTAAAAACATCTTTTGCCCTCTAAGTATCTCGTGGGGGGGGCGGGGCAGGCACCTAGACTAGCCTGTAGGAAAAAAGCCCAGGCCTCTTTGAAAACGTCCAAGCAAGGATTCCATCCTTGATCTTTAAGGGACTAAATTGGCCTGGGACCTCCCTCCCCACCCCCCCCACCCCACCCCCAAGACTGTAGTCCAAAGCTCAGTTATTCCTTTTTCCTTTCTTTTGTCACCAGAGATGAAAACTCTGCAGCTGGCACTTTCTTCTGTAACTAGCAGGGACAGGTGGAAGGCTCCCTCCTATCTATTTCCAGAAAGGATTCTGGGCTCCTGACAGGTTCCCCCCCACAACCCCCAGAGGAAGCAGCAAGGAAGAGATGATGGGGGGGGTCTCAGAAATCTCTCCCTGGATCTTTCTTTTTCTTTGCTCTGAACTTTCTGGGGCCAAGGCAGGATGTGAAGGCAGAGGGCCTAGCCATTAGGAAGCTCTTCTTGGAAGGGACTATGATTCTGCCAGCCCTGTCCAAACTGAGCTCCTTAAAGCAACAAGTGGCCCCGATTCCAACCTAGGGAAATTTAATGTTTCTCCTGAAAGTCGGTTCAACTCTTGGTGAGGCATTTTGGCCTTAGAGGGTGGAGACAAAACCAGAGACAAGGGTCAGTCCTTCCATCCTGTTGTATGGCCCCGCCACATGCTGGAATGTTGCATAGTGTCTGCCAGCAACTACCTGTGCACCCTTGGCATTTCTGTTCTCCAGTCTGGGTTTTACTTTGTCCCATCTGGAAAATGATGAGATTGAATTGGATCCTCTCCAAGGCATCTTTTTGCTCTCAAGTCTTATTAAAATAGCCCATGTCCCTTCCGCCATGTTCTTTTTGGTCCAAGGCTTTAAGTCCATATAAGCAACTGGCTCAAGATGTTCAAAGATCACCAACATTCCTTGATATA
>NW_012277078.1:0-1166 GCF_000151885.1 Dipodomys ordii
TGCCTTGCATGCATGAGGCCCTGGGTTCGATTCCTCAGCACCACATAAGCAAAAAGAAAAAAGCCAGAAGTGGTGCTGTGGCTCAAGAGGTAGAGTGCTAGCCTCGAGCTGAAGAGTTGAGGGAGTGCCCAGGCCAAGTTCAGGCCCCATGACCGGATCCCCCCCAAAAAAAGTATCATATGCTTCCTCCTATGTAGAATCTGGTTGGGTGGGGCAGACTTGAAAGTAGAAGAGAACAAAAGAGAGGATAAAATGAAGTGGAGAACATCCAAAAGAAAGTAATAGGGGATGGATATGATCTTTAATGCATGGACCCTTGGTGGGGGTTGGGGGGTGTCACATACCAAAACTATAGTTGTCTCTGTGTGGTTGTTTTCCCCCTTCTTGAAACTAGGAAAACTAATGCATTATTATTTCAAGCTTCACACTCTCCCAAGAACTTACATGCCTGTGACCTCACCATATGAAGCAATGAGAGGTTATACCTTTCAGGACATAGACCCAGCATATGTTCTTCTGGCCAGTCATGTTCACTGGGGTGATTGGTTGTTTAATTTTTTTAATGGTTTTTATTGTAAAAATACTGTACAGAGGGGTTAACAGCAATATGAACAAAGTAATGAGTACATCTCCTATCAAGCATTGTTATCTCCTACTTTGTTTTCCCCTACCATCCCTTCTTAATTACCTCCACAAATACACTCCCCCCATCCCCTGCCTAAATTGTAAAGTTCATTTTTCAACATAGGGTCTTGTACATATCATAGTTACAATGGGTCAATCTGAATCTCTATTTAGGCATTTTGTTTTCTCCCCCAAATTAGAGAAGTGTATATACAACATGCAGGACACCAACATCAAATACAGTGAAAACAGGTTATACCATGGGGGAGGAACATAGAAAGAAACAAAAAAAATAACATGGTACATCATAAATAGATTAGAAACAATAGCAACAAAGAAAAAACCACTTATGTCCCTATCGTGGGGTTCATTTTGCTTAAAATCATCTTATCTGGCCATATGTACATATACTAGTTATTGCAAAAAAGAGAAACCATGGGACCTATGTTCTTTGGGCCTGGCTTACTTCACTTAATATGATTTTTTCCAAGTCTTTCCATTTCCTAACAAATGGGGCAATGTCATTCTTTCTGATGGAGGCA
>NW_012277079.1:0-3716 GCF_000151885.1 Dipodomys ordii
AAAAAAAAAAAAAAAGGAAAGAAAGAAAAGGAAAAGTGAAAATGAGTTGAGGCATGGAAGTTCCATACTTTGTGGATTTCTCATCTAGTTGCTAATGTTCTGCTACATTGCTGAAACTCTAGGGAGATGCCATTACATAGTATGTTATTTAGCAAATGAAGAGTTAAAAACGAAACCTTCATAGGCAGGAACTTTTTGAAAAAAATCCCAAGGGACCAAAAAAATAGGAGAGCAACTTGACAAATGGGATTACATCAAAATAAAAAGTTTCTGAGCAGCAAAAGACATAGTTACTAAACTAGAAAGATAGTTAACAGACATAGTTACTAAACTAGAAAGATAGTTAACAGACTGGGAGAAGATCTTTACCAGACATACATCTGCCAAAGCCCTAATATCCAAATATTCAAGGAGCTCAAGAAATTAACTCCCCCCCCATAACCAATAAATAAATCAATAAATGGGCAAAGGAGCTAAAGAGAAACTTTCCAGATGAAGCAAAAATGGCAAATAAACATGAGGAAATGTTCAACATCCCTAGCCATAAAGGAAATGCAAACCAAAACAATTTGGAATTCCATCTCACTCCAGTTAGACTGGCCAACCTTGAGAATTCAAACAGCAAATACTAGCAGGGATGGGAGGGCAGGAAGGAACTTTATTTCATGGTTGATAGGAACGTAAACTACTCTAGAAGGTGGTTTGCAGATTCCTCAAAAAAGTAGAACTTCCCTATGACCCAGACATACTACTCTTGGGCATCTACCCAGAATATTAGTCAGGATATAGTAAAGACACTTGCGCATCTATGTCCATTGCTACACCATACACAATAGCCAAGTTATGGAAACAGCCCAGATGCCCTACAATAGATGAGTGGATCCAAAAACCTGTGGTACATATACATAATAGAATTTTACTCATCCATTAGAAAGAATAATATTGTGTTATTTACAAGAAAATGGATTTTTGGACTTAGAACAAATAATGTTAAATGAGGTGAGTGAAATTCAGAGAGACAAATGGAGCATGGTTTCTCCTGTAAGTATAAGCTAGATCTAAAATACAACAGACTCTGATACCTTAGAAGACAGGAGGATACCCTCAGGGGAGGAACCCAAAAGTGTAACTCCTCTGAACATTTAAAATACTATTCATCCACAAAAATTCCAAGAAATGGAAACATGTTTTGTTGTTTTGGGTGTTGTTTTGTTTTTTGATTGTTTGTTTTTGTTTAGCACAGAGGGGGAGGAGGGCACAGTAAGGTGAACAAATGTAGTCATGATATTCAGTATACACAATGTGGAAAATTAACTGTATAACTTGTGGGCAAGGACAGGAGAGGGAAATTGGAGGAAAGCAAAGGAAGGCATTGTATTGCCCACAAAATAAATGTACTCATTACCCAATTTATGAAATGGTAACCCGTTGTACAACATTTCAATAATGACAAAAAATTATACTTAATTTTTAAGACAATTAAATAAAAAGTAAAAAGATAAACTTTAGATTTGAGGCACTAAAGAAATATAGCACATAGATATGAATCACAACCCGCTTTTTGTGAGTCAGAAATCTGTCAGTGTATTCACTGGTTTCTTTTCAGGTTCTCATGAGGAAAAATCCAGGTGTTGACTGGGCCACATTCGTCTCTGGAGCATGGAGTTCTTTTTAAGCTTAGAGTGCTGTGCAGTTGTGTGATTCATTCCTAATATTTGCTGGCTTCTGAGCAAGAGGCTACTCTTTATAACCAAGTCTTCTCAAAAATGAAAATTGTATGAGAACAATAAAACTACAGATACAATAAAGAGTTTTATCAGAGAAATCAAAGCTCCCTTGAGACACTTTAGTTTCTCAGGGACTAAAACTTCCTAAACACTCCACTGATATCACATAGGGTGATGATTGTGGTGGTCAATGGCCAACAGTGAGGAACTTGGCTGATTAAAATATATAAAATAATGATCCCTACCCCAAATGTATCTGTAGATATGGCCTGTCTGTAAATATGACCATATAAGGTGCTAAAAATAATTTATACTCCCGTGCAGGGCAATAATCATGTTGTTTAAGTCAGCAATAGCAATATCAAGACTCATTGTAAAGATCCTAGTCACTAAATATTTGCACCCTCTATTTCAAGAATGCAGATATTTCATCAAATTTTACATTTCAAGACCAAAGGATTTTCAGTTTCTACAAGTTCAGGGGCTTTCAGAGCACGGTAATGGTTATAACCCACCATATATTTAGACAGGTCAGTTCTTTTGTTACTATACAATCTCCTCAGCACTGGCCAAAATAAAATGAAACAATGGGCTTCAAAAGAAAGTGATGTGTGTAAATATGCATTTACAGAGAAGTGACAAAGGAAATTTGAACAAATTGCTATAAAGAACAGAACAAAGGACAGTAATTTCCCCTGAGGAAGGCTGGAGAATAAATGCCAGAATCAAGGGAAAGTCACACAAAAGGAAAAGTATAAAGTTACATATTTGTATAAAAATATTGAACCAAAGCAAAAACTACAAATTCCCGAGAGACATTTAATGTAGTAGGACAAATTCAGAGATCAATAAAAAGATCACTTATCATCAATAAGCAGAAAACTAAAAGTAGGTCCTTGTTGGTCATCATGCACTAATATCAATTCAAAGTGGATGAATGTTAGACTCAAAACTTTGAAATTACTGCAAAAGAGACACACTAGAACTTACAGTAAAGGTAGAAACTTCTTGAAAAGAGTACCAACAGATAGGAGAGAGACTTGACAAGTGTAGCTACATCAACATAAAAAGTTGCTGCACAGGTAAGGACATAGTTACCAAAGTAGAAAGACAGTCAACAGATTGGGAGAAGATCTTTACCAGCAATACATCAGACAAAGGCCTAATATATCAAGAAACTAATCCTTTCCAAACCTAATAAACGAATCACTACATGGGAGCTAAGGAGAGACTTCTCAGAAGAAGTAAGAATGGAAAACAAAAAACAAAAGTAAACAAACAAAAAAACCATGAGGAAATGCTCATCATCCTTGGCCATTAAGGAAATACAAATCTAAACAACTTTGAGATTTTATTTTGCTCCAGTTATAGACTGGCCAAATTGTGAATTTGAACAGCAACAAATGTTGGTGGGGATGTGGGGGAAAAAGAACCATATTATACTGTTGATGCACTGGACAGCAGTCTGCAGGCTCCTCAAAAAATTTGAATAAGATCCTCCCTTACGACCCAACCATTCTACTCCTGGGCATCTACCCTGAACATCAAGAGCCACAATATGATAAAAAAAAAAAACACCTATACATCCATGTTCATTGCCGCATTATTCACAATAGCTGAGATACGGAAACAGCCCAGATGGCCCCCCCAACAGATGAGTGGATCCAAACAGTGTAGTACCTATACACAACTGAATCTTACACAGCTATTAGAAAGGATAAAATATGTTATCTGCAGGGAAATGGAGAGAAGTAGAACAAATCATGTTAAGTGAGGCAAGCCAAGCTCAGAGAGACAAATGGCACATTCTCTCTGATATGTGGAAATTAGATCTAAAATACACTGGGATATGATCAATTATACAGAATTCTAGACACACACACACACACCAAAAGAGGACACTCAGGAGAGAAACACAAAGGTGCAAGGCCTATGTGTCTCTTATATTTATATAAAATAATATGTGTGTGTGTGTGTGTGTGTGTGTGT
>NW_012277080.1:0-1391 GCF_000151885.1 Dipodomys ordii
CTTGGAAGTTTGGCCTCCTGATTTCAGGGACTGATGGCCTCTCTTGGAGAGTTGACACAGACAACAGGAAAGTTGACACAGACAGTAACTGAAAGTCTATACAATCTAAAGCAGCTCTATAAAGAAAAAGAAAAAAAAGGGTGGCTGACAGTTAGCTAATGAATTAATAAGTGGGTTAGAGTTAGCATTTTTTTTATACCAGGATGAACAAGGGACTTTTGGATAGTAGAGCCCATGGTGAGAATTTGTATGGAGGCTGAGGAAGAAAAGAGACCTCCTGCAGACCTTAATTTACCCTCAAGAACTCATTCATTTGTTCATTCATTCATCTATTTATCAGTCAGTTTCATTTAATTTTTTTATGTAGTAGATTAGATTACTTTAGTATTAAAAATAAGACAATTGACTATGTGTTCCATTGACTTTGGTGAGTTCAGCTCTTCAAGAATTTTAGTGTTCTGAAGACCCAGAAATGAACCCACAGACCTATAGCCACCTAATCTTCAATAAGGGAGCTAAAAAAATAGAATGGGAGAAAGACAGCCTCTTCAGTAAATGGTGCTGTAAAAATTGGTTTAACACCTGCAGAAAACTAAAGTTAGATATTTATATATCACCCTGCATCAGAATCAATTCCAAATGGATGAAAGACCTCGAAATCAAACAGACACCCTGAAAACATTACAAAAAGGAATAGGAGAAACTCTAAGGCTCCTTGGCTCAGGTAGAAATTTTCTTAACAGAGATCCAGAAACACAACAAATCAAAGAAAGTTTGGACAATTGGAATTGCACAAAACTGCAGAGCTTCTGCATGGCAAAGAACATAGATCAATAGAAAGCCCATGGATTGGGAGAAGATTTTCACTAGCCATACAATGGACAAGGTCTCATATCTAAAATATACTTAGAACCCAAAAACTTAAATCCCCCAACAACAAATCCTCAAAGAAACAACTGCCCAATAAATAAGTGGGCTAAATACGTAAAGAGAGACTTCTCTGAAGAAGAAATAAGAATAGCCAATAGAGCCAGGTTCCAGTGGCTCACACCTAAATTCCTAGCTACTCAGGAGGCTGAGATCCGAGGATCACAGTTCAAAGCCAACCCAGGCAGGAAAGTCTGTGAGACTCTTATCTTCAAAAAAAAAACCACGAGAAAACTGGAAGTGGCACTGTGGCTCAAGCGGTAGAGCGCTCGCCTTGAGCTGAAGAGTGCAGGGACAGTGCCCAAGCCCAGAGTTCAAGCCCCACGACTGACCAAAAAAAAAAAGAATGGCCAATAGACACATGAAGAAATGCTCAACCTCCCTAGCCATAAAAGAAATGCAATCAAAACAACACTGAGAATCCACCTCATCCCAGTTAGAATGGCTATAATCAAGAAATCTAA
>NW_012277081.1:0-3056 GCF_000151885.1 Dipodomys ordii
GGGTAAACAAAGGAGGAAGCTGCAATGCTTGATAAGAAATGTACGCATTAACCTGCCCATGTAATTGTAACCCCTCTGTACAGTGTGTTCACAAATAAATAAATAAAAGGGATACAGGTGGACCTGTTGCAAGAATGAGAAGTACAAGTTGTCATGTCGAAAATGAGCTTTACAATGTTGGTGCGGGGGGCGGGGGGGAAGGATTGGATGGGGGGGAGGCTAGGAAGGGATGTGAAGGGTAAACAAAGGAGGAGGCTGCAATGCTTAGTAAGAAATGTACGCATTATCCTGCCCATGTAATTGTAACCCCTCTGTACAGTGTGTTCACAAAAAAAGAAAAATAAAAAAAGAATATAAAAATAAAAATAAAAAATAATAAAATAATCGAACATTTTAAACCATAAAAAAATTAATTTATTAAAGAAAATAATGTAAAAATTCAGTAGCCACAATATATAGATTTGTCATCTAGGTAAAATTTCCAGTTTTTTTCTTAACCTATCTCATATTTGTCTGTACTGTTCTTTATTCATTTGGCCTGTAGAGAGCACTCACATCCATCTGGTCTGGATTCTGGAAGACATCCAGAGAGGAAAAAAAACAAAACAAAAAAACTAAAAAACCAGCCCTCTAGAATGGTACCCAGAGATTAGGCAAAGGACAATAGTGTGATTGTGATTTTCAGGAGAAGGATTGGAAAACTGAGTGGGAAAACAGAAGAAATCGGGGGGAGGAGAATTCTCAGGTGACAAGGGTATGCCTTCATGGCCAAGGCTGCTAAGCCTCTCAATCAAGAGGGGTAGGAGGAAAATACAGTGTACAGAATCAGGAAGAGATGGAGCAATACCCTGCAGTCTAGAGATTTTTAAGGACTTTAATCCTAAGGATGTATAAACAGCCTCAGAGTACATTTTAGTACATGACTCAATTTGAATGTAGGAGCTAAATTGAAGAAATACCAGCAGCAAAGAAATAATTCAGGAGGCCAACTGCTGCAGTGTGGAAATGGAGAGGAAATGATATTGAGATCCTAATGCCTAGGTCAGTGCCTTTGCTATCTATTCAAAGAATGATTCTTCACATTATTCTCTGCTTCATGTGACTGATTTTTTTAATAATTCAGATGCAACTCGTAAGGACTAATATCTATTATATTAGGACTCTGCTTCTATATGCATTTCCTAAGTGTTAGCTAATTAATAAATGAATCCGCAGCACCAAAAGTTAAAGACACTCATCTGACATCATACAAGTGAGGCATAACAGTAACAAAATCCAAACTTTTTGCTGGAATACTTTTCACTCGTGGGCCCCCAAAGTACTTCCTGCTCTTTCATTTCTCAGTTTGCCTGACTCTTTGTTTTTTTCAAGTAAACCACTACCCTCATTCTTTCTTAAGGAGAACTTAGGTGGGCTTCTGATTTTTTTTTTCCCATTAGTATCCAGTCCTTTACTTTCCATGTGCCACTGGTGGTCTTGATTCTGTAACAATATCTACCTTCCCCCTAGCCATACCAGATTCAAAAATGCTCTACTCACCTTTTCCCCTGTGCTCAGCCAAGTCCTCTACCACTCCTTTCTGAAGCTTATTTCTTCCTGTCAACACTACAGGAATTCCACACTCCCAACATGGCGGATGGGATTCTAGCCATTCCCTTGCTGCCTTTTCTCCAGTCCTTTCCTAATAGAGGAACAGGCCCCCCCTTTTTTTTAATTTCTTGGGCTCTATGGATTCCATCGATGATGCTAAGTCTCTTTTCTGTTCCCTGTAATACGATTCTTTCACTCACCAGATTATAGTTTCCTTTCTCATGATTGAAATAAATACCTTCCTTTTCTCTACATCTTTTTCAAGACCTATTTTCAAATCTGTTTTGAAAGACCTTGGCCTCAATGACTTCCCAACAACACAGATTTTACACATGCTCTCCAGAACGCATCCTCCAGCCAGACCAGTCACCTTCTACTAGCAGGCAAAGAAAACCACAAACAATTCATTCTGCTGTCAATGTCTTTGCCCATCCCCCCCCTTCCCAAGAGCTTAGATTTCTTTGTTTGTGACAATAAATGCCAATGAATTAAGATGATAGAAGTAAATTGAAGCCTGTACCTAAGAAAGAGAGAACAGAGAGAGAGAGAGAGAGACTTTGCAAACTAGCAAACTAGCCCAGGTTTGAACGTTCCTGGCACATGGCTAGGGCTCCAATTCCAGAAAGGAAAGGATCCTGTGACCCCCCCTAATTTAATTCTGAGCCTTGAAAAGCCCGGGTGATTCAGGGAGCATTCCATTACAGCAATGAGTCTTTAGGCTCTAGCATTCCTGTGCTAACCGAATGACATCTTACACACTCAAGATGACATAGATCCAAAACACGGGGGTCAACAAGATTCACAGACGTCCCAAGTACAATAGGACTCTAACCATTAGGGTCAGAACAAATGTCACCTCTCGCCAATAGCTAAAATGCAATAGGAGAGGAGGAGCAGCAGCAGCAGTAGTAGTTGTTGTCATAGCAGTAGTAGTAGTAATTGTAGTAGTAGTAGTAATAGTAGTAGTAGCAGTAGTAGTAGTAGTAAATGACCTTGTTGCCTCTGCCCTGTCAGCTCCCTCAGGGACCTGCCGAGACACAGAAACGTCAGTGAGACCACAGAGCCACACTCTCCCAGGTTTTGCTGTGTGTGCTTTTGGCTTGCCTTTGTCAAGGCCTCCGCTCTGCCGATCGGGCTGACCTTTTCCAGTGCTGAAAGAAAAGTCTGTTCTAGAAAGAACTTCTCTGGGTCCCCTCCTCTCCCCGCCAAGGAAGGTCGGACGGCCAGAAGTGCAGCCAGGGATCCGGACGTGGCCCTTTGGCTGTGCATCCGAAAAGAAAAAAGCCCAGAGAGGTCAAAGATCGCGCAGCCCGCGGTCCTCCCGGGGGCAGGTGACACACACACACACTCACACTCACTCACACTCAGTCACGGGCTCCCCAGCGCTGGTGTGGCAGCTTCATCCCCGCCCACTGGCAAGGATTAGAGCGGCGGCGGCGGCCCGGGCTGCGCCCGCCCGCCCGCCT
>NW_012277082.1:0-3687 GCF_000151885.1 Dipodomys ordii
GCGCTGTGGCTCAAGTGGTAGAGCGCTAGCTTTGAGCTGAAGAGCTGAGGGACAGTGCCCAGGCCCAGAGTTCAGGCCCCATGACCGGACCCCCCAAAAAAAATAAATAAAAAATAAAAACAAATCAAAACCAAACTAAGTCAAAGCCCCCCATAAAAAAGTACCAAAAATGGGTACTTGCAAGAGGGAAGGGAAGGGCCAATGGGAGAAAGATAGAGGAATAAAGTAGAAAAAGCAGGCAAAAATTCATTGTATACACCACAAAATTGAGAAATATAAAGGAAGGGAAGGGGTGAGTTGAAGGGGTGAAACATTTGAAGGAATAACACAGATCAAGATGCTTCATACCCATAAACTGCAAAGGCAAAATTTTCAGGGGCTGGGAAGGTGGCTCAGTGGTAGAGTGCTTGCCGCAATGCATGAGGTCCTGGGATTGATTCCTCAGCACCACATAAACAGAAAAGGCTGGAAGTGGCACTGTGGCTCAAGTGGTAGAGCACTAGCCTTGAACTGAGGAGCTGAGGGACAGCGCCCAGGCCCAGAATTCAAGCCCCACAACAGACAAAAAAAAAATACCAAAAGGCAAAAAGTTTAAATACATGACCTAAATTTAAGATAAGTCAGGGAAGGCGTGGGCTGGGAGGGGTGGGTGAGAATGGAGAAAGAGCGATGTTGAGCAAGATGCACTTCATAAATGGCTTTGGTGAATGGCAACTCCTGTGTACAACTACTCAAAGATAACCTTAAAAGTTCAAAATAAAAGTCACATTTTGGTCCATAATTTCATAAAATCAGCAGATAGATAAAGAAAATTCACAAGAGGCAAGCAGAGTATAGGTTATAACCAATAAATCTATAAGGAATAACCTTATAAAGCCAAACTAGTGCATTTTCCTTGCTTACATATCCAGGCAAAAGTGGATTAAGGAGACAGTGAGATCAAAGAAAGGAAAATATCACCTCGCAATGGCTTTAAACAAAAACAAGTGAAGAGTGATGCTCCCCGAACCCAGCACTTCTGACATTTGAGCTGGAAAGCAGGACTAAAATCGGATACTTTTTTTCAAACATGATTTTTCCCCAGTGGAAATGAACATGTCACTTAAAGACATGCAAATTCCATAAAAATCATAAACTTACCCATGGCTCTAAAAACAAAGATTCCTGTTAAAAAGACAAATAATTTGGAGAGAATTCCTACAGATTGCTTCCCTCTATTGACATCAAGAGAACTGAGGCTGTGGCTTCAATATCAATTTAAAACAAGTAAGAATATTAGATATAAGAATATTAAATGCCTATATATATATATATATATATATATATATATATATATATACATCCCACTTGCATAGACTTTCTGTCTCTACATTTCAAACAAATTAAGTGATAATCTGGATAAAGCTAACACCCCTCAAACAGAATAAAATCCTTTGATTTGAGGATGTTAAACTACTGAACTTGCATTTCCCTTAGGTTACCTAACCTCCTTCCTCCTTCTGACGAATTTTCATGTATTTTTCACTTTTCGTTTTTTAGCTGTTAACTCATTTTGAATGTTAAAAAGTTCCAGAAGTTGTTCAGGGGGTGGATTTTTTCCCCTTTCCTCAGAATGGTAAAAAGAACTGAGATTGTTGGTATAGATGAATAAGAAAGTGTTTAGGGGAGTTATAACTGGAATAGGGCAATCCTACAGATAACTGTTCATCAGTCTATGAAATAAAAGACACAAATGCGCAACTTAAATGAGAGGTTTCTGCTAGTGATTGCAAACAAATGGTGTGAGATTTTTTTGGAACTTTTTTTTAGCTGTTTGCTATTATAAGAAGTAATAGGCTGTGAATTTCTTACTAGATGAATCCCAGCATTAACATGAAGCAATCCTGAGACCAGATGTTTAAATATGTTCTAACTACATTAAAAATGGAAGGTAACAATGAAAGTCTATAGAAAAAAGATACATTTCATGTTGCTTTATTTTGTTTTGCTTTTGGAGACAGAGTCTTTCTATGTAATTAGTCTGAATGCAAACTGTAGATCCAGCTGCCTTAGCCTCCCAAGTGTTAGTACTACAGGCATGTGCAACCACACCCATCTGGGAGTTTAATTTTTAAGACACATGGAAGTGAAACACAGTGAGAAGACCTATTTTCTTTTACTGCATATTTCAAGAGGAAAAAAATTGTACACCATTGAATTGGAGGCTATATCACTAGGGTCACACAAATCTATACGAATTAACAATTAAGAATAGTTAGAAATAGAATGGAAGAATATATCATGGAATTTTCAATGTTAAAAATAAATTTGATATTAGGAAACACTAAAAAAATTATAGCAAATACGGAAAGTGATCCTTTCCCAAACAAGTGTTACTTTACAATTTTATACATTTACAATAAAATATGTCACATGATTGGTTTGTAATAGTTCCATTATGTGTATTATCAAATAAAAATTAACCAAGATTTGAAAACAAGAAATTTTTTTCCATTTTCTTTCCTTTTTTTTTTTTTTTTAGTTTTTGCAATAGTACATCTTCAGAAGGGTTGGGGGTAGGGTACCGAACTCAAGGGAAAAAAAGGTGGAAAAGTAAGCAGTGGAACTTACTGGACATGAAAGTGAACTATGGAACTTGTGGGTGGAGATGGGAGGGAGGGGCCGGGAGAGACTGAGGAACCGAAGACATTGTATGAAAGGAAATGTACTCATTACCTGACTCGTGTCATTGTCATCCTTCTGTATATCACTTCTATAACAATGAAGCCCATTAATAAAAAAGTTAAGAACTAAAAAACCTAGATTTAGTGAAGGAAATTTAAAGATTCCACCAAGAAAGAATTTGAAGGGAAATAGTCTTTAAAACTGTGCCAGTGGTTTTTTCCAACAAAATGGCTGTGAATAAATAAAGGTGGCATATTTATCACAGCCGCATTCCTGTTGCCCAATTAAACCATCTGGTCCAACAAATTAAGGAGGAGATTAATAGTCACATATAACCTAATGACATTTACATTTTGCTTGTTTGGCATGTTCCTACCTTTTAATAGTAAATTATAGCAGCTATCAGTAATGTATCAGCCATGGGAAAATTCCTTCAAACCTGAACATGGCAGAGGAGGGAAAATTTCCATGGGTGGTCCTAAGGATGAAGCAGAAACAAGCCTGAAATCGTGTAAATTCATTGTGTGTGTGTGTGTGTGTGTGTGTGTGTGTGTATGTGTGTGTGTGTAATAATAGGAGGAGAAGGAAGACCCAAAGGACCACTTGCACACCTTTTTTTTAAAAAAACATTAAAAAATGACTAATTGTTTAGATGTATGAAGAGCTTAGGTGAAAATTTTTGGAAAAATGACCCAGAAATGTATGGAGAAAAACAAATGGAAGACAAATATGGCTTTGGCAGTGTTGTTTGTTCAGGTCCATTTCAGCCTCGCCAGGAGTCTCTGGGAAGATTGGTCTTTTCCGAAGGCAGGGAGAGCCTGTTTCTGAAATGGAACTTGTATGGACACACAATTAGATAGAGGACAGAAGATAGATTCCTTTTCTTTTTTTTTCGGGGAGGGGGGGTTCGGTCCTGGGGCCTGAGCTCTGGGCCTGGGCGCTGTCCCTCAGCTCTTCAGCTCAAGGCTAGCGCTCTACCACTTGAGCCACAGCACCACTTCCGGCTTTTTTCTTTTTGCTTAT
>NW_012277083.1:0-1105 GCF_000151885.1 Dipodomys ordii
AGAAAACCGGAAGTGGCGCTGTAGCTCAAGTGGTAGAGCGCTTGCCTTGAGCTGAAGAGCTGAGGGACAGCGCCCAGGCCCAGAGTTCAAGCCCCCTGACCGACAAAAAAAAAAAAAAGAATCTCATACTTTCTTGTCTGGACTGGCTTTGAAACAGATCCTCAGAACTCAGCCTTTGAGTAGGTAGGATTATAGGTGTGAACCATCAGCACTAGGCTTTTTCCTTTTATTTTTTATGCAAGCAAGTACTGGGGCTTCAATGCGGGGCCTCCTCTGTATGGCTTTTCTGTTCAAGGATAGCATTCTACCACTAAGTCACAGCCTCCAGCTGTGGTTTTTTTGTTTTTGTTTTTGTCTGGCACGGAGCTGAATGCTGTCTCTCAGCTCTTCAGCTAAAGGGTAGCGCTCTACCACTTGAGCCACAGCGCACTTCCAGTTTTCTAATTGGCTTATTGGAGATAAGATTCTCTTGGACTTTCGTGCCCATGGTGGCTTTGAACCGTGATCCTCAGATCTCAGACTCCTGAGTAGGATTACAGGTGTGAGCCACCAGCCCCTGACTCCTGCTTCATTTTTTTATTATTAATATAATTTATTGTTATTATAAGGGTGATGTACAGAGGGATTACAGTTATATGAGTCAGGTAATGAGTACATTTTCTTTTATACAATGTCTCCCGCCCCCTCACTCTCTCCTGGTCCCTCCCTCCCATCTCCACCCACGAGTTGTATACTTCACTTTTATCAGTATCCAGTGAGCTCCACTGCTGCACCTTTTCAAACTTTTTCCCTTGAGTTCTGTACCCTCCTCCCAAGCTTTCCCAAGAAACACACTTAAAGCAGGGCACCGGTGGCTCATGCCTATAATCCTGGCTACTCAGGAGGCTGGGATCTGAGGATCACTGTTCAAAGCCAGCCCAGGCAGGAAAGTCCAGGAGACTCTTATCTCCAATAAACCACCAGAAAACCGGAAGTGGCGCTGTGGCTCAAGTGGTAGAGCACTAGCCTTGAAGAAAAAAAACTCTGGTACAGCACCCAGGCCTTGAGTCCAAGCCCCACAACCACCAACAACAACAAAAAGTGAGTATTATTGTCTATGAACTCA
>NW_012277084.1:0-4812 GCF_000151885.1 Dipodomys ordii
GTGTGTGTGTGTGTGTGTGTGTGTGTGTGTGTGAGAGAGAGAGAGAGAGAGAGAGAGAGAGAGTGCTCCCTTCCTGGTACAGAAATGAGTCATGGGGCTCCCTTCACTGGGCCACATGGGGAGGCCAGGGGAAAAGGTGACCACCCAGCCCTCCACCCCCTCCTGCATTGCTGGACTGCCTGTAGGAGGTGGGCAGCCGGAGGCTACACCCCCTCCCTCAGAAGGAGGCCATTGCAATGTCATTCTGAGCCCCCAAGAAATCCCTTCTCATTCTGTGTGTGTGTGTGTGTGTGTGTGTGCATGTGTGTGCACGCACACGTGTTACTAGGGTTTGAAGGCAGGGTCTTATATTTGCTTAGGCATCTGAGCCACACCCCTAGCCCTCATTATGTCATGCTTTCTGCCCAGGTCTGGCCTCAAATGGGGATCCTCCTCTCTCTGCCTCCTGACTACCTGGGATTATAGGTTTGAGCTACCATGCCCAGGCTCTTGTGTGTGTGTTTAAAGCACCACCATCTTCCACAGAAGAAGGTGTGGAATTGTCCTGATTCAGTTGAAGCCACAATTGAGCCACAGCAAACAGAGGCCCCGGCACGGGGTGGGGCACACGAGGCCCTGGAGATTGTTCTGCACAAGACATGACAGATATACCAGCTCCTCACCTGACTTCTGTGGAGGCAGTACGGGACAAGAAAGGCAGAATGGGGGACTTGAGGGTGCTTTGATTACAGAACCCCCAGAGGAGCAGATGACACTGGTAGATAGCCTTCCTCCCACGAGTACTAGCTGGGTTTTAGAAGGTAGTCAGCCCTGATAGATGCCCAGTGCACCCTGGGTACTGTTGCACAGTGATCTGGCCCTGACCCGTGGTACTTGTGACTTTGCTCCATCTTCTCCAGGGGTGCTGTCATCCTGTCTCTCTCTGTCTCCTCTCCCCCCTGTATTTTCTAGGACATGTAAAATGCATCTGATGAGATGATCTTTTATAATAACCACAAACTCCTCCACCCCTGAGCTACTGGAGCCCATCCCCCTCACCAGGATGCCCCTCTGGTGCTGTGTTGGGGTACACCTCCCCAAGTCTCCTGCCTCTTCTCTCCACCTCCCCGGCTCCACTGGAGGCTGGGAAGACTGACAAAGCGCCTGGGGCAGACTCCCTTAACTTTGCTCAAAGTTGCCTCCAACTTCCAGGCCTCCTCTCCGTGCACCTCCACCCCCACCCCAGCAGCTTTGCTCCCGCAGTGCTCCTGCTCCTGCTGCCGGCGGGCGCCACGGGCTTCACCAGAGCTGTCAGGTCTGCGGAAGGCCCTGTGCCCCCGGCTGTGCTCAAAGGTAATGACGAGGTTTCCTCAGCCTGGGGGTGGAGTGGGCAGAGAAGAGAGTGGAACACCATCCATCCCTGGTCTCAGGTGGGCTGGGCTCCCTCAGGCATAATCTATGGGCGCCTCTGTCCCCGGGAAGTGGGGCAGAGAGGAGGAGCCAGGGCGCCAGAGTGCCACGGACAGGTGAGGCGGTCCCAGGACAATGTGGGGCTGTGTCCTGATCCCACCGGACACAGAGGGGTGGGCGGCTGCAGATGGCTTCCTGGGATAGAGCGGCGCAGCGTACAAGGAGGCCACCCGGCCTCTCACGGCACTCGTACGACAGGACGGCAGCGTGCCCATCAACTCCTCCGTGCCACAGCAGGGAAGAGGAGGACCAGGCGGGCACCTGCGGCGTCTGCCCACACCGGGCGCCTCTTGGGCCCCACCTCCTGCCACCTTTCCACTCCGGCCTTTGCGGAGCTGGTCAGCACACACGGCTGGCCTCTGATAGGCCCTTGGCGCTCACTTTCCACCTGACCCCAGCCGGCCACACGGATGCCCACGTGGGAAACCCTGCAAGTGCAGAGGCACTGAGCCCATGCGGTGCCGCTTCACAGGAGTGGATGCCCTGCCCCCCTCCCCAACCCACACGTGGACCAGACACTCATCCACGGGGCATCCCAGGGGCCCTCGGGAGCCAGGCCTCAGTTGCCCACTGTGGACTTAGCTCCACGGCTCACCTTCCCCCTGTTTTCCTCTCTCCAGAGACCTCCAAGGCCTGTGCACTTCCCCAAATACACCTGTGTCTGTGGTGCCCGGGGGGACCGGGGAGGAAGCTGCTGGGATGGGCTTGGTGGGCTGGGCTGGCCCCTGGGCAGCCTGGGTCATCAGGCTGGATTGAAGGAATCTTAGGAGGCTTTCTGATGGACCAGACCCCTGGGGACCCCTGCCTGATGGCTCTTCACACCCCCGGATGGGCTCATTCCTTCCCACGTCACCGTATCCTGCCTTTCCTTCAGAACCATCCTCCAAAGAACTCCGCGATGTGCAAGCCCTGCATCTCCTCCTCGTTGGGGGAAATTCCTGGACTAAAACAGCCAAGACTTGAAATCGGTCTCTGACTGAGAAAAGAGCCGCTGGAGCGCGCTCTTCCTGCCCGTCTCCCTCACGGCCCTCAACATTTCAAATGTTTATCCAGTTACAGCTGCTTCTGCGGCTTCGTATCGAAACTAGCAGGTGCTTTTTAATTTGGGGGATGGAAGGAACTGACGCTTGTTGCCTGGGCGCTACCGGTCCTGTTGGACTCACAGGTGAGCCATGAACAGCAGCGCCAGCTCTGCCTTTCTCAGCCTGTACCCCGGCGCACCGCAGGACCCCAGGCCTCAGCCACCTCCACCTCGCCTGCTCCATGGCCTGGAGCCCGGTCAGACAGCCTAGGGACTTACCCTGTCCCACGTCCACCAGCCCAGTGAGGAGGCCTGGATGGATGAAGCCGTCACTTGTGGCCTCAGCCAGGACGCTATCCAGGCTATTCTCTGTGACCAGGCTGGAGCTGGGCTCCTCGGCCGATGGGCTGTGAGGTCATCCCATTGGATATCCCACAGGGACCTGGGACTTCTTGGGACAACATCTGAGAACCAGATGCTCGTGGACCCAGGCAGCCCCTTCTCCCTTCTAGCTGCAGGTCAGGTCTTGTGATCTGGACCTCCCTCTGGCTCTAGTTTTACCTGCTCTGGTCCAGTGTCCCACTTCTTTACCTCACGGCATTTCACAGACACCTTCTGAGCTCCAGAGGCTGCTAATATCCCATCCCAGGGCTGCCATATCATTTACTTAGCTGCTACCTGGCGGCTGGGCAGGTGGCTGGGGCCAGTGGAGTTAGTTCTGCTGCTTTAGATATCTTGGTGCTTCAGTAAGCCTTATTCTCCATTGGAGCTCTTTTCCTGAGTGACAGTCCTAGGAGTGGGGGTTGGAGGGGAATGGGGTCTGGCACAGCTGCACCCGAGGCCTCCGGAGAGCCAGGGCTCACCCTGGGCTTCTTGGGGGCATGGTACTGGCCTGCATGCCCAGGTCTGTGGAGAGACAGCAAGAATACAGCCTTCGTGGCCAGCAAAGCACCCAGATGCAGGCTGGTGTTGGATGGGGATGCTCAGTCTCCCGGCGAGGGAGGAGGGGGGGAGGGGGCGCTGTGGCTTTTGTTTTGGCCAGGCTCAGGGCTAGACATGTCAGAACCATCGGCGGGACTCCTCAAGTCCACATTGCAGGCCAGCCATGGCCACGGGAAGATAAACAGAAGACTCTTCAACTGCAGCTTCTTTCTCTAATGACGTTTGGTGGTTGTGGCCACTGAGGGTGGCACTCTGTGGACCGCTCAGTCAGCCCCGACAGACAGAAGAACATAGCTCTCCTGCCCACAGCTCTCAGAGCCTCTGCCCGCCACGGTCAGGGCTGCCTTCCTTCTAGGGTCAGACTTGGGTGCAGCCGTCTGTGCCCCAGATGCAGGCGGGGCTGTGCCAGACCTGTCTCCAGCCACACTGCCCCCTGCTGGTCAGGGTGGCCCAGCTGGCACCTCCCCCCAGTGCCCCACTCAACTCTATGCTTCACCCCACTCCTTGCCTGGCACCTCTGGCGGCCACCCATCTTGTCCTGGGCGCCGCTCTGTGGAGAAGCCAGGAAGACGAGGTTCCTGCCTGCAGGGAGACCTCCCCAGGGGGCCTGCCAGGGTCTGCCTGTGCCAGCCTCCCGCACCCTGCACAGTCAGGGTCTGTCCCCAGCTAGTGACCGACATCAAGGTGTGGCCCTGCTAGATCCCTCTAAATCCCACTAGATCCAGCTAGATCCTGCTAGATCCCTCTAGATCCTTCATCATGCCAGGGCCTCAACACCTCTGGACACCTCTGCGTAGGCTCTGTACAACCTCAGGGGCCCTGCCTGCATCCCTTTCTGCTCGCTAAGCCCTCCCCCTCCCTTCCCCGCCGGTAACATCCATCCTGCAGCCCCGATCTCCTCATTGTCCAGTCTCTGCTTCCCACAGGACCCCTGGAAGGGGGCCCTGCTCTGCAAGGTCAGAGTTCAGCACCTGGCCCCCACTGCTGCTCCATACCCACCCCCTCACCCTTCACTCATCATTAGCTCCAAAGCCTGGATTCCGGAGTGGTCTGTTTTTCCCAAGAAAGGCCAAAGTCCCAAGCCCCGAGGGTGTCAGCCACCATGGCAGCCTGGCTGTCCCAGGTTCCTTTGGAATCACAAATGTCCCCAACTGTCCCCAGATCCCAAGTTCCAGTTTTGTCCTAAAACGGTCACACTGCCCTCTTTCTGCTGAGGAGAGGGCTGGTCTAGGTGGGCAGAAGGGTGGTTCTTACCTAAGTGACATGGACCCCTGATTCCTGGCTGTAGCAGCAGCTGGTCTGGGAGGGGAAGGGTGGGAAGGGGGACTCTGGCTGTCTGAGGAGGAGAAGGGCAGGAAGGGGGACTCTGACTGTCCTGGGGGGGAAAGGCGGGAAGGGGG
>NW_012277085.1:0-1948 GCF_000151885.1 Dipodomys ordii
ACACACACACACACACACACACAATACAGTGACAGTTGAATACAATTTGCATAATGTTATTGTAACTTGGGCACCTGGATTTCAAGAATAGGATCTTTCCCCATTCCTGGTGGCTCTCAGATTGTGAGAAGGAAGGTTTAGGAAGGAGGTGGTGGAAGAGACCAGGCTGAGTATTTTGGGAAATTGGGCCATCGCTGATGCCAGCAGGTGAAGATCTGGGCCAGGTTTAGTCCTGGTTTCCCCCAGGGCCTGGCCTAGCCTTGCTCCCCTGTGCCAGGGGTGGTGCCAGTCTTGCCTCTAGAACCTGCACACAGGTTCTGTAGAGAAGACTCAGGCTCTTTAGCTGTCACCCCCAGCAACCTGTGCAGCATTTCCTGCAGCAGGCCAGACTGTCCCTTAGGGAACAGGCTGGACCGAGGGGCTACTGCCCTCCTCAACCATGTGCATGGCACTGGGGACAAGGGGCCTCCCTTCTCTTTGTGATCTGTGCAGATGAAGGGGCGTTGACTCCCTGTCTCCACATGTCCTTATCAGGGAGGATGGACTGTTCTGTGCATTCTGAACAACCCTCTCCCAAAATAGAACACCACAGGCCTAGGATAACCCTTATGGTTCCAGACTTTTCCTGTCATTGTTCAAATACGGAGGATGTGTCACACAGAGGGCGCAGGGACCAAACCCAGTCACCCAGTGCTGAGCCTACCTCCCTACCTCTGATGGTGCATCCACCCACACCAGAGCCCTTTCCCAAAAGACCCTCTTGGGCCTGCTTCTCCTTCCTTGGATGAAGGGGAGGGAGAAAGACTCCAATATGCTCCGCTTCTACACCTGCCCAGTTAACACGCTGGTCTGAGCCTCCCCTGGCATGTAGGTCTGGTCCTAACACACCTGAACCCAGGGGTTCAGCTGTCAAAAATCACAGCTCCTCCTTGGGCAGGAGCTGGGCAGAGATGCACCCTCATGATCTCAAAACTTCCCACTGGATAATAGCAAGGGAGTGGAGGCCTGTCCAGGGCCACCCCGCTGGCCACTAGCAGGGAGGAGTCAGGACTTAGGTCTATTGCAGGAATCCTGGGACCTCCTACCATTCCACTCCAAGGCCACCGCTGAGACCGTTGGCTGATCACACCCACTCACACCTGCAGTTTATCAGCCTGCGAATCATTTATCAGCTCCCTCATCAGCTTCCTTCCCCAGCGGCTTCCTGGCCTACATCATCTCATCTCGAAGTTTTCCTGGGTAGTTTGGACCCTTTGTGTTTGTCCAGGGGAGGCCCCTGTCCTTCGTCGGGATAGACCCTCCTTCAGCTGAGGGACTCTTCCACGCAGCGAATTCTCCCTGTCCCCTGGCACTGTGGGCACAGTCCTCCATCCACCCCCGATCTGCCTTCAAACGTCTCAGGAGTACTGAGCAACTAAGTACTTCTACGAGGAACATGTTCCTTTTGCATCCGTTGGCCCCAGCCTGGCCTGTGTATCCCCACTGATGTGTTTACCCAGCTTCTTCCACGAGGCCGCCATGGGTCCTGTGGCCCCAGCACAGAGGCCTCCTTCAGTTCCCTCGGCTCTTGTTCTTCCCTCTACCCCTTTAGGAACTCGGCCTTCGCGTTCCTCCGTGCCGCCTTCCCCCTGCCCCGCGCCCCGCACGTGCTCCCAAGCCCGCCCCGGGTGCCCTGTCCACCCCTCACCATGGCGAAGCCCGACAGCAGGGCCGACGTGCGGCTGGAGGCCTTGAGCTTGGCCCGGCTGAGGTAGAGGCGGCGCCAGCTGAGCGCCCGCAGCGAGTGCTGACTGGCCCCCATGAGGTCCAGGTAGCCGCGGTGCACGAACTCCCGGTACGTGGCGGAGCCCGCGGGGCTCTCGACCTCGGGGTTCAGCGGGGCCTGCTCGCCCGCGTCCCCCTCGCCGCCCTTCATCGCGGGGGCGGCGGCAGCACGCGCCGGGCGGTC
>NW_012277086.1:0-1136 GCF_000151885.1 Dipodomys ordii
AAGAAAAATACCAGAAGTGGCGCTGTGGCTCAAGTGGTAGAGCACTTGCCTTGAGCTGAAGAGCTGAGGGACAGCGCCCAGGCCCAGAGTTCAGGCCCCGAAACCAGACTCCAAAAAAAAATATAAAAGGATAGTTTGTCTAGGTGTGGTAATACATGTCTATAATCTGATACTTAGGGATCTTAGGCAAGAACTGTTTTCAAAAAACAAAAAGTGGCCAGGTGCTGATGGCTCAAGCCTATAATCCTAGCTACTCAGGAGGCTGAGATGTGAGGATTGTGGTTCCAAAGCCAGCTGGGGCAGGGAAGTCCTTGAGACTCTTATCTCCAAAAAAACCACTCCCCAAACCGGAAGTGGCAAGTGCTAGCCTTGAGCTGAAGAGCTGAGGAACAGTGTTCAAACCCAGAGTTCAAGCTCCATGACCGTCAAAAAAACAAACAAACAAACAAACAAACAAAAAGCCAGGTACTAGTGGCTCATGCCTGTAATTCTAGCTACTCAGGGGGCTGAGATCTGAGGATCACAGCCAACCTGGGCAGGAAAGTCCTTGAGATTCTTATCTCCAATTAGCCACCAAAAAACCAGTGGTAGAGCGCTCGCCTTGAGCTGAAGAGCTGAGGGACAGCGTTCAGGCCCAGAGTTCAAGCCCATTACTGGAACCCCCCCCAAAAAAAAGCTGGAGGTAGAGCTGTGGCTCAAGTGATAGAGCACCAACCTAGAGTGAAAAAAAGCTCAGGGACAGTGCCTAGGCCCTGAGTTTAAGCCCCAGGACAGGCACAAAAAAATTGAAAAACAAATCTCTTTGGCTGCAAAAAGAAAGTCTTGTGTAGTTATTTAGAAAAATAATTACAACATACAGAAAGAATAAGAGCGTTCAAGCTGTCCATAATGTCACTTCTTGTTTTTGACATATTAATGCTTTCCTCCCAGAATTTCAATAATAATCTCTCTGGCAGTGATTTAGTGGGAATTCTCTTCCTTCCTTCCTCCTCCTCTTTCCTCCTCCTCCTCCATTCTTTCTCTTCCTCTTCCTCCTCCTCCTTTCTTCTTTTCTTCCTGTTCCTTCTTTTCTTCTTTCTCTTCTTCCTCTTCCTTCTTCTCCACTGGGATTAAAGTGTGTGTGTATGTGTGTGTGT
>NW_012277087.1:0-1153 GCF_000151885.1 Dipodomys ordii
CTCAAGTGGTAGAGCGCTAGCCTTGAGCTGAAGAGCTGAGGGACAGCGCCCAGGCCCAGAGTTCAGGCCCTACGACCGGACCCAAAAAAAAAAAACAAAAAAAAAACTTTGAGAAACATAGAAATCATAAATTTCCTCCATGCAAACCATAATGAAAGCCATAGTTATTAGAGTGAATGAAATGAAAAATAGAGTATTAGGTACTTAAGATAACATGCAGCAATTGGAAAAAAAAGTCACAGATATGGAAAAAGCACTCAAAATATGCCAAAGGGAAGTCCATGAACAAGCAGACAGTGCCAAGAAATTTAACCTTTGTATAATTGGGGTCAACGAAGGTGAGGAATACCAGAACATAGGGATACAACACTTATTCAATAAGATTATCACTGAAAATTTTCCCAATCTTAAAAGAGAAAATCTTACCTACATAACAGAAGCATACAGAACACCTAGCAAACAGGATCCCGAGAGGAACACTTCTAGGCACATCATAGTAAACATGCTAGATTTGAACAATAAAAAGCAATCTTGCAAGCAAAAACAAAGAGGGAACTATACTACAATGGGAAAAATCAGAATCACTGTAGATCTCTCCGCACAGAAATGAAGGAAAAGTACCATTCGAACGCTGAGAACCAGTAGCTGCCAACCCAGACTGGTATACCCAGTGAAGCGAGCATTCACATTTGACACAGAAACTAAAAAAAAATTTTGGTCAGTCATGGGGCTTGAACTCTGGGACTATGCACTGTCCCTCAGCTCTTCAGCTCAAGGCTAGTGCTCTACCACTTGAGCCACAGCACCACTGATGGCTTTTCTATTTATGTGGTGCTGAGGAATCAAACCCAGAGCCTCACACATGCAAGGCAAGCAGTCTACCACTGAGCCACCTTCCCAGCCTGAGAAACTAAAATTTTTAATTGTAAAGAAAAACTAAATGAATTCATGAACATTAGCCAGCCCTGCAAAGAATATTAAGAGAGGGATTACAATCTGAAGATTACAATCAAGAACAGGGATTCACATCAGAAATATATCACTAAAAGACCAACAGTAAGCCGGGCGCTGGTGGCTCATGCCTGTAATCCTAGCTACTCAGGAGGCTGAGATCTGAGGATCGAGGTTCAAAGCCAGCCCGTGCAGGAAAGAC
>NW_012277088.1:0-2221 GCF_000151885.1 Dipodomys ordii
GAGCCACTTCCGGCTTTTTTCTTTTTGCTTATGTGGTGCTGAGGAATCGAACCCAGGGCCTCATGCATGCAAGGCAAGCACTCTACCACTGAGCAAACTTCCCAGCCCTTTCCTCACTCTTCTTATTTTTGTACGATATACATTGAATTCTGGCTGGGAAGCCACTGCTTTTCAGGAAGGAGCTGATGGACTGAATCAAGGAAAGAGAACAGAGGAGACATGCATTATTATCTGTCTCTGGGTCAACTATGTAAAAATCAAAGAAATAAATAGATTTTTAAGCTCAGCCTGTAGACCACTGTTGAGATGTCTTCACAGAGATGAACAGGGAAGTTTCTTCAACGCTCTGACACCAATTGCAGAAAAAACTTTTTAGTATTTTAGGGGACAATCCAAAATTTCTAGCAACCAGAACTTCTTTTGTTTCAACATGGCTTACCTATCAGTCACAGCACATACAGTAACGATGAAGGTAGAACAGTCACAGAATTGTGAATTTTTATTCATAAAACATCTCAAATTTATTTTAGCCATTTAAATAATAGAGTTTAATGTATATTTAGTCAAGCATTACTGGAGTGAAGGCTTAAGGAGATTAGAAATAAATGAATCCAATTAAAGAACATGTCTCTGAGATTTGATATGTCATAGGTATGAATGAACTGTTTGCACAGCAACTGTAAAGAAACCATTAATGATTAACGATCTAAAGGAGGTTTAATCAGGAATCAATATTATAGGATATCTTTAAAAATATTTAACTTAAACAAATGATTTGTGTATCAGAAAGCATTGAATCACACCACTGGTTTTGTGGGGTCTTTTCCTGGGGAGTTTAAAGTCTGAGGTTCTACATCTATATGATTTACGGAAATGCCAGCAGATTTGCATTGGGCAGAAAAGGATTGAGCCTCAAACTGTGTCCTGAGATTTGGCTTTGTGAGGTTTCCCCACAGAATATGGGGAACTTGAGTACATTGTGGTCTTCGTGATTGGGTCAGTTTTACCAACGTGGTGTGAAGATGGTTTATTTTTGGTTGTAGCTGTTTCTTTTTCGGTTCTGAAATTGGTCTGGAACTTAACAACAACTACAAAAGATGTGCCCTTTTTACCCATTCTGCCAGGAGATAGTTTTGGGGTTTAAGAATCAGCTTTGCTGTGGATTTGAATAACCAGATGAGAAAGTTGTTCTTGTGAGAACAGTCTTAGGCACAGCTAAGGTGTGAGGTTGATGACATGTGCCACTGCTTCTCAGAAGACCTGGAAGAATTGATGGACCACACATTGGAAAGGCATCAGCTTAATAAATAGCCATGAATTGCCTAGTATGAGGGATGGACAGGTGGGTAGATAGATGGGAAAGAAGCGCAGATGTGGAAAAGAGAGGCCAGAAGAATGCATGCATGTTATTGACTCTTTGTTGAAGTGTTTTAAAAAGCAACAAAAGTGGACTAATATGAATATTACTTTTTCTTTGGTTATATTTGAGTCCTTGCCAGAAGAGATCCATATCAGGGGTTCATGTTGTGGAAGAAGAGAACGTTGTTGCTGTTTTGGTTTGGTTTCGTTTGTTTTCCAGTTCTAGGGCTTGAACTCAGGGCCTGAGCACTGTCCCTGAGCTTTTTGCTCAAAGTTTGTACTCTACAACTTGAACCACAGCTTCACTTCTGGCTTTGTAGTGGTTCATTGGAGATACAACTCTCATATTTTCCTACCCCAGTTGGCTTTGAACCATGATCCTCAGATCTCAGCCTCATGAGTAGTAGTACAGATGTGAGCCACCAGCATCAGCAAATGTTGATTTTTAAAAAAATGTATTACTGTTTCGAAACAGGCAATACAATCTCAATCTCTCTCTCTCTCTCTCTCTCTCTTTCTCTCTCTATTAGACCAGGGCTTCAACTCTGGGCTTAGTGTTCTTACTCGGTTTGCTTGCTCAGGGCTGGTGGTGTTCTACCATTTATTTAAGCCAAGCCTCCATTGTGTTGCTGGTTAATTCAAGGTGGTATCCTAAAAGAGCTGGTTGCTAACTTGAATCCTCTAGACTAAATCTTTCCTACTTCCCAAGAAAAGAAAAGTAAAAGAACAGAAAAGTAATGAATCAATAGAGTTTAGATCTTAAGCCTAACAGACTCACAAATATATTTATAACATTAATAGTAAACTATACAATAATTTTTTTTTTGGGTCCGGTCATGGGGCCTGAACTCTGGGCCTGGGC
>NW_012277089.1:0-1079 GCF_000151885.1 Dipodomys ordii
TCCCAGACTGGTAGCATGTAAAATTTTTAGTTTCATAAAGTTTCCCCTTAATGAGAACAATAAAAAGTTCATCTCCTTTTTCCTTTTTTTTTTTTTTTGTGGGGGGGGGTCCGGTCGTGGGGCCTGAACTCTGGGCCTGGGCGCTGTCCCTCAGCTCTTCAGCTCAAGGCTAGCGCTCTACCACTTGAGCCACAGCGCACACACACACATATATATATATACATATAGGTGTGCACATGTATGCATATGCATATATGCATGGATATATGTATACAGTATACACGTGTGTATTTTATATGGATATATGTTTATATGTACATAAAAGTATAATACTTTTGTATATGCTTAATGTTTGAAATATATCCATATTTCCTTTCTTTTTGGGGGGTAGATCGTGGGGCTTGACCTTAAGGCCTGAGTGCTCTCCCTGAGCTTTTTCACTCAAGGCTAGTGCTCTAGTACTTTTGAACCATGGTGCTACTTCCAGTTTTTTTGGTGGTTAATTAGAGATAAGAGTCTCATGGGGATATTTCTGCTCAAGTGATCCTCAGCCTCCAGAGTATCTAAAATTACAGGCATGAGCCACTAGCACCCAGCTGGGTTCTTCTTGTTGTTGTTGTTGTTTGTTTGTTTTTGTTTTTGTCGGTTGTGGGGCTTGAACTCTGGGCTTGGGCACTATCGCTCAGCTCTTTAGCTCAAGGCAAGCACTCTACCACTTGAGCCACAGCGCCACTTCCCCAGCTGTCTTTTAATCAGTCCTGGGGCTTGACCTCAGGGCCTGGGCACTGTCCCTGAGCTTCTTTTGCTCAAGGCTAGCTCTCTACCACTTGAGCCACAGTGCTACTTCCAGAGTTTTCAGTTTATGTGGTACTGAGAAATTGACCCAGGGCTTCATGCATGCTAGGCAAGCACTATACCACTAAGGCACATTCCCAGCCCGTGATTTTGTCTTTTAAAGAAAAAAAAATGTAGAAACATACTCATTAAATCCCACTCTGTATAACTAATGTAAGCTAATAATAATAATAAAAAAATAGGGGCTGGGAAGGTGGCTCAGTGGTAGAGTGCTTGCCTTGCAT
>NW_012277090.1:0-2716 GCF_000151885.1 Dipodomys ordii
CAGCACCACATAAGCAAAAAGAAAAAAGCTGGAAGTGGCGCTGTGGCTCAAGTGGTAGAGCACTAGCCTTGAGCTGAAGAGCTGAGGGACAGTGGCCAGGCCCAGAGTTCAGGCCCCACGACCAGACCAAAAAAAAAAAAATCTTTTGGTTCAAGGAAAACTGTAGTGTTTGCATTTGTTTATTTCTCTTTCCTAGAAACGGTGGAAAGAACTTTCTAAAGAAGACTTAAGTCCTGCTTTCGATCATTCACCGAACAAAATAATCATTGAAAAGTATAATGGGAACAGACAAGGTCTAGAAGAAGAGAAACTGACAGGTGACCGGTGTACAGGACTTTCCTCTAAAATGCAAGATACTGTGGAGGAAAGCAGCGAGAGGTAAAGAGTCCTATAATTGCCTACTCAAATGAGGCTTTTTATTTTAATAAATTTAGTGGGTATAAAGTAATACTGTCTCTATTGAATTAAGATAAATTCATTTCTTATGTAAAGGTTTTTAATTATGGGTGGTGACATAATTACTCTCAAAGAGCTTTCAAGCGTAGTAACAATATGAAGTATGTAGTTAATGTAATATGGTGTTAAAATCATTAGCATGGTACAGAAAATAAATAGTGAAAGTTAAACATATTTCTGTTGCTAGAAAAATAAAAGCATCTTTTCCCCCATATATGAAATTCCCTTTTTCAGCTTTTTGATTTTCGAATATACATGAGTAGGTAAACCATAAAATGAAAAAAAAAATTTTTGAAGACCTATATTTCCAAGGCTCTAAGTTCCCCATACAGGATGGGAAGCAGGTATGTTGAGGTATAAATCACTTAGTAAACAAGTTCTATTCTTCCTCTCTCACTCTCATTCTGAATGTCTTTTTTTCTGTGAGATAAACTTTTTACAGTGGGGTTGAGAAGGTGGCTCAGTGGTAGAGTAGTGCTTGCCTGGCATGCACGAGGCCCTGGGTTCCATTCCTCAGCACCACATAAACAGAAAAAGCTGGAAGTGGTGCTATGACTCAAGCAGTAGAACACTAGCCTTGAGCTAAAGAGCTGAGGGACAGTGCTCAGGCCCAGAGTTCAGGCCCCATGACTGACAGAAAAAAAATTTACTGTGGGAAATTTTATGTTGTAGTTGTTTCTTACATTGAGATTTTAAAGGGTACTGTGAAAATCATCAAGGTTTCTTATCATCAAGATTTCCCATACATTATAGCTTTACTTCTGTATTTTCTAATACAAAAATTGGGTTGGTTTAGTAGAGCTAAGATTTAATATACTTAAGATTCTGGGCTCAATTCTCAGCACTAGAAGAAAACAAAATTGTGACTGAAATTTCAGAAAAGGTAATATTTCAGTATATGGCCTTAGTAACTGTATACTACAAGTACTATAAGTAAAAGTAATACATGCTTATTTGTTCATTTTTGGCCTTAAATATTAATACTTTTACCTCAGGAAGTTATATTGTTTTAAATAAATTGCATTGTATTTTTCAGTAATAATAGTCACAAACTCCATATTATTGTTTGCTTTTTCCTTTTAAGCAATACTGTGTGCAGAATTAAGGAAAGCAAGTTTAATATCTGAATTGGTGTTCTTATTTTTTAACAAGTGTTTTAAATACACAGAGCAGTCATATTAGCAGACCCAATTAAACTTCTCCTTGTCCATGTTTTACAATATAGAAAAGGTTTAAGTAAAATCACTCAGGAGTTCTAAAGTGATTACAGAAAATTTTCAGTGCAGTGTGTGTGTGATGTTTGCTAGCACATGCATTCACATTTTGTTTTGTGTTTTTCTTCCCTCAGAGATAAATTAAAATCACTGCTTGTTTAAAAGCACAGTGATGATCCCAACAACGAAGGAAGGGTTCTAAGCAGAAATAACTGGTTGAAACAGGAAAATTATAGGGGAAGAAGAGGAGATAAAACATCAAAATAAAGATTATATTTTCGAGCTTTGTTACTCAGAACCAAATAATTTGGATTTTTGTTTTTTGAGACAGGGTCTCACCATGTAGTACAGTTTGGCCTCAAGCTTGTAATCTTTCTGTTAGCTTATAAGTGATAAGATTGCAAGTCTGTACCACCAAAGCTAGCTAGATATGTTTTAAATTTTTTATTATGAAAATACCATACAGAGGAGTTACAATTACCTGGGCAAGATAATGAGTACATTTCTTATTAAGCATTGTTGCTTCTTCCTTTGTTTCCCCTTCCCATCCCTTCCCATATCCCGCTACCCCCATATACCCCCCTTCGCCCCCCCCCCTGCCAACGTTGTAAAGTTCGTTTTTCGACATAACAACTTGTACATCTCATTGTTGCAATGGGTCCACCTGTATCCCTATTTAAATGATTTGTTTTTTCCCTTCCCCTCCTCATATATTTTTTGTGTGCTTTTCATAGGGCTTGAACTCAAGGCTGGGGCACTCACTGTTCCTAAGCTTTTTTCTTAAAGCTAGTGCACTATCACTTAAAGCACAGCTCCACTTCTGGCTTTAGACTCAGTAAATTTTATGTTTTTTTTTTTTGTTGTTGTTGTTTTGGGGGCCCGGTTGTGGGGCCTGAACTCTGGCTGTCCCTCAGCTCTTCAGCTCAAGGCCAGCCACTGTACCACTTGAGTCACAGTGCCACTTTCGGCTTTTTTCTTTTTGCTTATGTGGTGCTGAGGAATCGAACCCAGGGCCTCATGCATGCAAGGCAAGCGCTCTACCACTG
>NW_012277091.1:0-1513 GCF_000151885.1 Dipodomys ordii
AGCACCACATAAGCAAAAAGAAAAAAGCCGGAAGTGGCACTGTGACTCAAGGGGTAGAGCACTAGCCTTGAGCTGAAGAGCTGAGGGACAGCGCCCAGGGAGAGAGAGAGAGGGGGGGGGGGGGGGGAGAGAACCATTTAATGGTTAAAAAAAAAAAAGAAGGGGCTAGGAATAAATTTGCAGTGCATTAGCCTTAAGCACAGAGAGGCCTGAGTTTAAGCTCCAAGACTGGCCAAAAGAAAAAAAAGAAAAGAACAAAAAAGCCTGGGTGTGGTGGCTTATGCCAATCATCCCAGCTACAGCGAGGGACATAAATAGGAAGATTTGGCTGAGGCCACCTTGGGGAAAAAGGAAGATCCTATTTCAGAAATGACCAGTTTGAAGGGCTGTAGCATGACCCAAGCAATAGAGTTTCTGCCTAGCAAACCTGGACCCTTGATTTTAAATCCTCAGTATAGAAAAAATAGATAAATAAAAGAAAAAGAATATGAAGGAAACTAAAGGATTCGTAGCTTGTTACTTTTTTTTAATTTAATTTAATTTTATTTGTGAACATACTGTACAGAGGGGTTACGATTACATGGGCAGGATAATGCGTACGTTTCTTACCAAGCATTGCAGCCTCCTCCTTTGGTTTACCCTTCACATCCCTTCCCAGCCTCCCCCCTCCCCGCTTGTTACTTTTTTTTCTTCCTTTTTCTTTTTTTTGCCAGTCCTGGGGCTTGAACTCAGGGCCTGGACACTATCTCTGAGCTTCTTTTGCTCAAGGCTAGCACTCTACCATTTGAGCTACAGCACCACTTCTGACTTTTTTTTTTTTTTGGTTTTATGTGGTACTAAGGAACGGAATCCAGGGCTTCATGCATGCTAGGTAAGCACTCTTCCATTAAGCTACATTCCCAGCCTCCTTTTGTTTTATTTTTAAGCAATGTGCTTTTTATTGAATTTTGTGCTGGTGCTGGGATTTGAACTCAGGGCCTCAAGCTCTTGCTCATTTGGCTTTTTATTTTTTGTTCAGGAATGGTGCTCTACCATTTGAGCCATACCTTCAGTCCTATTTGAATTTTTTTGTGTGCTGGTCTTGGGGCTTGAACTCAGGGCCGAGTTCAAGGTTTTTGTGCTCAAGGCTAACACTCTACCATTTTGAACCATAGCTCCATTTCCAGCTTTTGGGTAGATAAGAACCTAATTAGAGATAACAGACTCTGGGACTTTCTTGCCCAGGCTTTGAACCATCATCCTCAGATCTCAGCCTCCTGAATAGCTAGGATTACAGGTGTGAGCCACTGGTACCCAGTTCATTTTAAGTTTTAGGGGAGAGTCTGATTGTGAGGTCTGAACTCTGGGCCTGGGTGCTGTTCCTCAGCTCTTCAGCTCAAGGCTAGCGCTCTACCACTTGAGCCACAGTGCCACTTCTGGCTTTTTTTTTCTTTTTTGCTTATGTGGTGCTGAGGAATCGAACCCAGGGCCTCAGGCATGCAAGGCAAGCACTCTACCACTGAGCCACCTTCCC
>NW_012277092.1:0-1537 GCF_000151885.1 Dipodomys ordii
TCAAACTTTCTTCCCCTTCATTTTTTTTTTTTTTTGCCAGTCCTGGTGCTTGAACTCAGGGCCTGGGCACTGTACCTTTTTTTTTTTTTTTTCTCAAAGTTAGCATTCTACCATTTGAGCCACAGCACCACTTCTGGCTTTTTTTGTGTATGTGGTACTGAGGAATCAAACCCAGGGCTTCATGCATGCTAGGAAAGCACTCTAAGCCACATTACCAGCCCCCTTTATTTGCTTTTAGGTCTGCTCATCCCAGGCCAAAAGCCTCTTCCTCCAGAAGCCAGAAGTATTTAGTATCCACATTCACTTGGTGATTAGCAAGAGTATAGGAAACAATTTGTTTTTTCCATATGTTTATCTACGTACAGCCAGCCATAAGTTTTATCCTTGAGGGCAGAGATAACAGATCATTCTTCCTTTTCCTTACCTGGCCTCATTTCCAAATATATTTGCCAAACAGTTACTAGTGTGAGGGGCTGGGGCACAGCAGGAACTCAAGGCCCTGGCTTCTAACAAACCTGCTCACAAGAAAGAAAGAAAGAAAGAAAGAAAGAAAGAAAGAAAGAAAGAAAGAAAGAAAGAAAGAAAGAAAGAGAGAGAGAAAGAAAGAAAGAAAGAAAGAAAGAAAGAAAGAAAGAAAGAAAGAAAGGAAGGAAGGAAGGAAAGAGAGAGAAAGAGAAAGAGACAGGGAGAGGGAGAAAGAAAGAGAAAGGGAGAAAGAAAAAGAGAGAGAAGGAAAGAAAGAAAAAGAAAGAAAGAAGGAAGGAAGGAAGGAAGGAAGGAAGGAAGGAAGGAAGGAAGGAAGGAAGGAAAGAAGGAAGGAAGGAAGGAAGGAAGAGGATTATTTATAGCTCTTCCACGTCATAGGCACAAATGATGAGTAAAAGCCATAGCTAAGGCTGTGGAGCAGAGATAGGAAGATTCCCTGTCCCTTGCAAAGTTTAAGGCCCCCTTGGGATAGTTTCACTCTCCGTGCTCCCCAATTTCTACCTCGTGGACCGGTGTAGGCCGTGATTCACACCACAGTAAGCCTTACGGTTTACCACGCACATTCATTACACACACACAGAGCAGGCTTTCAGAGAAGGTCGGGTTCCAACATGTTAACAGAGATTCACCTTCTGGTCACTAGACTCGCGCCTACTTTGCTACAAACACCTATCAGGAGCAATAAGGTCTCCTCTGCTCACCCAGCGTGGAGCGCTTCTGTCCCTCGGCGCCTGCCTTTTCCCTACAGGCTGAGCTCATTTTAAGTTCTGGGGGGATTAAAGATGAGGCTATGGCGAGGCTGTGCAGTCCGCGGTGGGGGAGGAGGACTGTGCTCACTTGGCGGAGCCCAGGTCGAGCCTGGCTGCCCGCAAAGTGGAAGTAAAAGGTGACTTTTCAGCCTGAGGGTGGGGGGCAGGTAGAGGCCTGGGGAGTGGGCTTGGTGGGAGGTTCTGGGCGTGCCTCACCTGTGAGCAGCCGGTGCCCACGGTGCCCCCCGCCGGCGCCGCTCGCGCTGGGGTCCCCCGGCGGGAGAGGTGAGCGGCCCGAGGGG
>NW_012277093.1:0-4458 GCF_000151885.1 Dipodomys ordii
CACTTGAGCCACAGTGCCACTTCCGGCTTTTTTTTTCTTTCTGCTTATGTGGTGCTGAGGAATGGAACCCAGGGCCTCATGCATGCAAGGCAAGTGCTGTACCACTGAACCACCTTCCCAGCCCTTAATGCCCATTCTTGAGAAACTCAGAACTTTTGTTTTCTGCTGGTTCTCAGGCTTGAACTCATAACTTGAATGCTATTCCCTTATCTTTTTTGTTTAAAGCTGGTACTTTACGATTTGTGTCATACCTCCACTTCCAGCTTTTTGCTGGTTAAGTGGAGATGGTTTGAGGCCAGCCTGGGGAAAAAGTTCTCAAGACCTTATCATAATGCAGAAGCCAGATACCGTGGTACTTATCTGTGGCCTTAGTAATTTGGGAAGCATACTTAGGGGATCACTGTCCAAGGCCAGCCCTGGGCCAAAAACTGAGATCTTACGTAAAGAATAAAGTAAAAGGGCTGTGTGCATGACTCAGGTTGTAGAGCCTCTGCTTAACAAATGTGAATTCAGACCCATTCTCACCAAAAACAAAACCCAAAACAAAACAAAAAACCGTGGTGTCCTATTAAAAAAAATTCAAACCACCAAAGGGACACCCATTAGCACCAGAGAAACACTTGCTTTTCTAATCAATATCAACAGTAAGCACATTTAGATCTTATAGTGTCTTACCTGGAAAAAGTACTACCTCTTAGAACCAGAATCTTTTCATTCTTTAGGTTAATAAATACTTGGATATTGTGACTATAACATGGTACACACAGTGATGAGCCAAGCTAATACATGCACCTCATGGAGCTAACTCACGTGTGCATGGAGCAAATGCCCCTGGCAGTTTTCAAGTGCCAACATCATTTGTAATGTGGCCCCATGTTGTACAACAGAACCCTTTATATTCATTTGCTGGCATAGAGGTGCTATGGTTAATGAAATGGGGAGAATTATTCCCAAGCATGGAAGCAGCTGGTAAAAGACTGTATTCACAAAGGTTTCTATATTAGCAGAATGAATGTTTTCATTTTAGTGCAAAGAGTAGACATTCTTAGTTCTTTGGAATTCTTTTCTAGTTACAAATGTCCTCTATATAACTTTTTCTTGTATCTTTTGAAGTTAAAAAGAAAACAAAGTACATCAATGTCAAATTTTCAGACAGAGGCTTGGCTATGAATCTAGAAAATGTATTGGCTAGTACTTTTTTCTCAGATAAGGAAAAGAATTCTTTATGCAACATGGATCAACCAGTTAGTTTTTCAGTTTGGGTGAAGCCTGACCTCTTTAAATAGCCCTTTTTTCACAATTGTCTGGAGACGGAAAGGGGAGGGCTTTTTGTTTAGTTTGTCAGTTGAATTACCAGTTTGACTCACTGTGGGCTTCAGGACAGGACTTTATAGCCTTCATAAGCCTTCTCCTCTCAGCCCTTGTTATAGAAAACACAAAACCACAGAATTCGAAGGCAACACACTCCCTGTGCTTCCTTAATTAAATCTGCTGATTTTTGTCTGTGGCGTTTTGTTCTCGATAGTCCCATCGCATAATGTTACCTTCACTATGAATAAGTAAAATGTTGCTGTAAGCCAGTATGGCAGCACAGGCTAGTATTCTGGAGCCTGAGGTAGGAATATTGAGAATTCAAGGCCTGCCTTGACCATGACTGGGTGCTGGTAGCTCACATGTGATAATTTTAGCTGCTTGGGAGGCTAAGATCTGAAGATCATGGTTTGAAGTCAGCGATGGCAGAGAGATCCTGAGAGATCATTAAAAACAACAATAACAATAACAACAGCAACAAAACTGGAAATGAAGCTATGGCTCAAATGATAGAGCTACAGCCTTCAATGAAAAAATTAACCCAAGAGCACAAGGCCCTGAGTTCAAGCCCTAGTACAGTGTGTGTGCCCACGTGCACACACATCCAACCCCCCCCCCCTCCCCACACACAAAGTAATCAGCTCATCTCTTTCTTCCATGGCAGTGAATGTTCCCAATACTGGCATGTATATCGCACGAATATCGCAGACCATTGTCAGCACTCTGCGTGCTTTAGGCTGGATTTGCAGTTCAACAAGCGGTCAGAGCTGTCAGGTTTTCATACCTCTGCTCTGTGGTCTTGTCACAGCTGATGGGTCTGTGTGACCTTCAAATGCCTTTACAGAGTAGCTGATGAGAACAGAGCTACTGTGAGCCTCTGTGTACTTGGGCAGCTCTGTGGCTTGTCATCATAGAATGCCTTTCTTGTTTTTCTTTGTTTAATTTCTTCCCTGTCACATTCCTTTCCCTCCTCCCCATAGCTCCTGAACTATTCTAATACTCCCAGATTGGTGGAGTACGTAAATATTGTTTCAACTTTTTTTTACAGCTCTACCCAAGAATTAAACCAAGACAAAGGAGCTTGGCCTGAAGTTCTGTAGAATTTTAGTTGATGAACATTTAATCTCCGTTATGACTAAGAAGAAATAATGATTGTTTGGGCAAAAATTTCACAAGACTCACTTGAATACAAAGACAGAAAGCAGTGAAGAATGTGTTCTGGGTGTAATGAAGGATTGGAGAAGTCACTGCTTCTAGGAGACACTGAGCAGCATGGAAGGAGTTCCTCAAGAAGCAGACCACACTGCTGGGAAAGCCACCTGCCACAAGTAGGCCTCCGCGGTACAGTGACAGCCCCGCTTCTACAAGAAACAGGGTCATTTGTTGGGTTGTTGGGAAATGGGCTTCCTTTCCACCCTGGGTGTTTTCAGCACCGTTCCCACACCAGTCCTCCTACCAGAAGGACCAGTGCCATCAGGAGACTTCTCCACTGGCCCCCATCACCAGCAGACTTTCTGGCTCCAGTGAGGCTCATCGGTGCTCAACCCTCAGGTGTTGTCAGCGAAGGACTGTTAGCCGATTGTCAATGAAGCAATAACTTTATTGTATGAGTTCTTGTAGCAGCTGAAGATTCACGCTTATATAAGACTTATATTTGAAATACTGAAACTAAGTTCCACTACCTAATCTCAATTAGATTTAGTATCTTGTTTTTTGGCTGAATTGGAATCTATATTTATTGTCTTTCGTATCTTGGAAATTAGAGACGTGCTTTAGATTTACCCATAATATTTGTCAAGATCATAACTGACTTTAAAAACAGTTGTAATAAAATAAACCTTATGACTAAGCCACTTACTAGTTTTCATTTTTGATGTCACAGTCTTGTTTAAGGTCACAGGCTATTGGGATATTTTGTACAGATGAAAAATAATTAACTGCCTAGTGCAAATGTGTGTATTATAATGAGATATGATTATTTCTTTGCTTATATCAAATAACTTTGGGTGGGTGATCTTTAGCATTCCATTTTTTTTGGTGGGGGTCATTCTTGTGGCTTGAACTCAGGGCCTGGGCATGGTCCCTGAGCTTTTGTGCTCAAGGCTAGTGTTCTACCACTTTGAGCCACAGTTTCACTTCCAGTTTTCTGGTGGAGATGAGTTTCATAGACTTTCATGCCTGGCTGGCTTTGAATTGAGATCCTTAGGTCTCAGCCTTTGGAGTAGCCAAGATTATAGGTGTGTGCCACCTGTGCCTGGTTGGCATACATTTTTAAAAATTTATAATACATAAATTAAAATGTTGGCAGAGGGGTTACAATGTCACTCACCCCTTTTGCTTTCTCCCAGTTTCTCTCTTTTGTGCCTGCCCACAAGTTCCATAGTTCATTTACCACACAGTATATGCTAAATACCATGATTGCATTTGTTTACTCTTCTTCCTTCCTTTTCTGTACTTCCTCCTCCCACAAGAATTTAAAAAAAAAGCTCACACAAAGTACCAATAGCAACATAAATAACCCCTGTTTCAGTTCCCTGGAATTTGTTTTGATAAGTAGTATTTTACATGTTCAAGAGTTAGACCTTTGGCTTTCTCCACTAGGTATCCTCCTTTGGCCTGACCATGTGTGAATGCCTGGAGTCATGTATATATTTTACATCTGTCTTCCACATATGAGAAAGAAAACATGCACATTTCTCTCTGAGCTTGTCTTATTCACTTAACATGATTTGTTCTAGATCCACCCATTTTCTTGCAAATGACATCCTATTCTTTCTAATGGGTAAGTAAAATTCCATTGTTTATACTACATTTTTGAATCTACTCATCTGTTGTGGGGCATCTGGGCTGTGTCTATAATTTGGCTGTTGTGAGTAGTGCAGCAATGAACCAGGTCATGTTCAAGTGTCTATTTAGAATATCCTGACTTGTAACCTTCTGGGTAGATGTCCAAGAATGGCATGGCTGGGTCAGGGGGACATTCTCTATTTAGTTTTTGGTTTTGTTTTGTTTTTTTTTGGGTCCGGTCATGGGGCCTGAACTCTGGTCCTGGGCGCTGTCCCTCAGCTCTTCAGCTCAAGGCTAGCACTCTACCACTTGAGCCACAGTGCCACTTCTGGCTTTTTTCTTTTTGCTTATGTGGTGCTG
>NW_012277094.1:0-1206 GCF_000151885.1 Dipodomys ordii
GAGAGAGGGAGAGAACTATAAACCCATATCTTTGATTAACATAGATGCAAAATATCTCAGTAAAATATGAGCAAACCAAATTTGTTTTCCCATTTCTTAATGTGTCTAATAATTTCCTGAACACTGTGGTGTGCCTTACTTTATTTTTACACTTTAATAAGTATTAGACTTTCTTCTGGCAGAAATTAAGTAACATATGGTTTAATCCTTTCAAGGTTGATTTGAATACTCACAGAGTGGCATTCAATTTAGGGCTAGTTTAGTACTTCTAATAAGGTATAACTCTCTAGTGCTTATTGAATGGCCTGCTGTTCAATGAAGTCCCTCCACTCAGGCTGATCAGAATGTAAACATCTCCCAGCACTGTAGGCTTTGGGATTTGATCTGCTAATGCTTTTCTTGGCTCTATAGGTTCACCCTGTGCATGCAAAGCTTAATTTTCAGCAGCAGATCCAAGGGGAACTCTAAGGGTTCCAGTTTTTCCCTGTGTAATTCTCTCCTCTCTAGTATGAACTTTCCAGCAGAAGCCATCTCCCTGAATTTTTATCTCAAGCTCTTTAACTCTGCAAGACTATGATCTGATTGAAACTCTCTCCTTGTACCATAGCCAAAAGCACTGCCTCTAGGCAGAAAGCAAAGTGACTACTGGGCTCATCCTATTTGTTTTACTTTCATAACTTTTATTTTCATATATTTTGCCTGCTTTTCTAGTTATTTCAGAAAGGGGATGAATTTTGGCATATCAGCCCACAAGGTTAGAAGCAGAAGTTAGAACATTTTCCCATTCAACTTAATTTAGGCAAGATAAGAGATATGAAAAACTTAAGTGAAACAACAGAAAATATACTTTATGACTTAATGAAAATGACATAATTGATCGTGAATTCTATAATGAAAGTAAGTTATTTCATAATATTTTTGCAATAAAGTCATTCACATATAGTGCTGTTATATAGCTGTATAATATAGGAACAAATTACATATTCATGTTTGTTTCAAGGTATAAAACTTGATTTAAAACTTCACATAGAGGGGTTGGGAAGGTGGCTTAGTGGTAGAGTGCTTGCCTTGCATGCATGAGGCCCTGGGTTCAATTCCTCAACACCACATAAGCAGAAAAAGCCAGAAATGGCACTATGGCTCAAGTGGTAGAGCACTAGCCTTGAGCTGAAGAGCTGAGGGACAGTGCCCAGACCCAGAGTTCAA
>NW_012277095.1:0-2555 GCF_000151885.1 Dipodomys ordii
ATTCTTCATAGGCATGTATGGTACAAGCTTAACCTATTTTAAGTGGGATAAATTAGAGAAAAAGAAAAGCAGAGCCATTTAACAATAGAAGCTTCAATTTACACGATTGTAGAATATTTCTCTTCAGAGAAGGCAGGATAAATGATTTTTCAAAAATCACAAATTTGAAGCAGGTCTTGGTTGCTACTTCAGTTATAGCCTGGAAGTGGCAATTTTTCCCCTTCCTTTGCTTCAAAAAAAGTATAAGAAAGAGTGATGAGATCAACGTTCACCATTCTTGGATCTTCAGCAAATTCCGGATCAATGTAAAAAAACACTGGCATATCTACTTCTTCTTGGGGATTAAGCCTTTGTTCTTCAAAACAGAAGCACTGGAAGTTACAGAAAGATACTTGTTTAATAACACCTCTACTCTAGTATCTAAAACAAAGCACTCTAGTATCTAAAACAAAGCAATGAACAAAGGAACAGTTCATTTCCTACCTTTAAGTTCTATGATAGAATAATACCATCTGATTTCCATCTCAATTGGGTTTTGATTCAAGGATTGAGAATCAAATTAATCTTAAAAACAAATGCTCATTTGGTTCGGCTTTTACGCTCTACATAGCCAGGTATAAATAATGATAGAAACAGCTTCAAGTTTAAAAGAAATGAGGAAGTGGCACTGTGGCTCAGCGGTAGAGTGCTAGCCTTGAGCTGAAGAGCTGAGGGTCAGCGCCCAGGCCCAGACACACGACCAACAACAACAACAACAAAAAGAAATGATTTTTAGATATTACAAGTAACTACTATGACAGTGTTAAGAAGTTTTGTATTAAACAGTTTCATGGGCCCTTATCATATGTATAATATGTGCATTCAGTTTACCTGAATTTTATTGAAATACTGCCCAGCTTCAAATGGTACAACATTGTATGTAGAAATTCCAATTATCGGTTTGTCAGTAGGATTCTTAGCTTTATAAAATGCTAGTGCAGTCTCTCCTGGTACCACCTGTTTAGAGAGTATATATTAGTAACACTTTAAAATACACATGGCTCCTTTTTTCCCTCTATTACTCATTTACTCTATTATCCATATAGTACCTAAGGTCACTAAAATAAACTGAAGATAACAAACAATTTTAAATCAATGAAGAATAAATGCTATTATAGATTACTCTCTCCTATACCTGAAGTATTCAACAAATGATTTGCAAATTAAATTAGATCAAACCTATCATAGCCAAAGCCTTTTTTTTTTTTTGCAGGTCCTGTGGCTTGAATTCTGGGCCTGGGCTCTGTCCCTAAGCTCCTTTTGCTCAAGGCTAGCACTCTACCACTTGAGCCATAATGCCACCTCTGGCTTTTTCTGTGATTAATAGGAGATATTGAGTTGTGTGAATTTTCCTGCCCAGGTTGGCTTGCAACAGATATCCTCAGATTTCACCCTCCTGAGTAGTTAGGATTACAGGTGTGAACCACTGGCACTTGGCAAGCCTAACTTCTTTATAACATAAACTGGAATAGTCATGATTGCATGTTTTTAAAAGGGTATTAATATTAAACTTAATTTAAATTATAGTGAATTAAATTCATAACTAGAGTAAATGACTGACTAGAACCTTTATTGAACAAAAAGTGCTTTGAAAAAAAAGTAGCAAACTTAAAAAACAATTCAATGGATATTGTGTGTCTTGTACCACTTCACAATTAATACCCTGTAATATTACCATGTAATTGGAATTGATGTGCAAAATCGTAACATAGTAAACACTTAAAAAAGAGATTCACTCAGGTTTAGTAAACTGAACAAGAACTAATATTTGTAATTGTTTTACAATAAATATTGAAATTAGGTCTTTGTAGCTAATCTGTAGTGATCAAATTTCTGTTAAAATTTGAGTTAAAATTTTAGGGGATCTTACATATGGTCTTATTGGAGTACAAATGTCACTTCATTATTTAATATGATCTAAATATTTATTTTAAAAGTCTTAATTTTTTTTTTCTTTCTAGGATGTTAGCTCAATGGTAGATCACTTGCCTAGCTTGTATAAGACCTCTGGTTTAATCCTGCCACACCCCAATGTTTTTTTCTTTAGAGAGAATACTTTTGATAGAAACCAATAAACTACTCTGGGTTTTTATGTTTTCTTTTTACTGACAACAACCTCTTCTTTACCTTGTGTAGCTGGGATTTCAAGCATGTACCACCGTGACTAGCTCATTTGCTGGAATGAAACTGCACTAAGTTTTTGCTTGTGCTAGTCTAAAACCATGATCCTCCCCATCTTGTCTTTAGAACAGCTATTATTGGCATGACAACTGACCTCTAGTGAGATACTTTTTATTATAACCAAATGATTGTCCAGTATCTGTAACTGAGGAAAAGTGAGAAGCCATTCAGCATGATAGGTACTGCTAAATCCAACACTGGTAATCAGAGAACTGCCTGGTCAACTCTTTTTTTTTTTTTAATTTAATTTTATTTGTGAACATACTGTACAGAGGAGTTACAATTACATGGGCAGGATAATGCGTACATTTCTTACCAAGAATTGCAGCCTCCTG
>NW_012277096.1:0-1506 GCF_000151885.1 Dipodomys ordii
AGAGAGAGAGAGAGAGAGAGAGAGAGAGAGAGAAAAGAAATGGTATGCTATGCCGGGGATCAAAGAAGAAAACCCAGAGCATAAGACAGAGAACTTTGGAGAGGCAGAAGCAGAAAGGCTTGGCGCATATGGGGCATTTAAGTCCTCCTCTAATTAAACCGGGGTGTCTGCTTTATATGCACTCTTGCCTTTGATTCAGAAAGAAAATGCTGCCAGCCTGAGTTGGAACTATTGTGAGGGTAATGACTTTGAGGAGGCTGGTGGCCAGCTCTGCTTATATTTACTGATATACCCAGCAGATTAGATGTCCTAATGTTAGAATAGCTGTCTATATGCAAAGTCACATCATTAGCATGTGTGCACAGGGCCTGAAGTCCCTGCTGGCCCTGAGAAGCCCTTTAGAGCAGTGCTCTGCTACCGCCCCCAGGGGCTGTTTGCAGAGCCTGTAAATAGGACAGAGGAACAGAGCAATTAGTCTTCTGTGGTCAGTCCAGGCCAGAGGCAGGGCAGAGTGGGAATGCCCATCACCTTGGCTAAACAACAGTGAAGGTGTTGATGAGGCGAGGTGAGAGGAATAAAGAATCAAGGGGGAGGGGAAGAGAGGCTGTGCATTCAAAGCCATGCTGGAAATGGCCAAGAGGAGACATTCAGGATGAAGCTAGATACCAATTATTGATATTTGCCAAGATCCTGATAAAGGATTTAAGGCACATTGTATGTACACTCTAGTTTCTGGCTTTCTCACACATTTTCTGCTCTTCCCCACTTTCTTTCCCTGGGGAATTCCCACTGATTTCCTCTCATGCTCCTTACTGATTCTCAGAGCCCTACTGGGTTGGGGACCCTTCTGTATTGCTTCTAACACCCCATCAATTTTGCTTTTACTCTGGTGTTCCAAATATTGTATGGATTCTGGGTCTTTCTGTGTTTGATCTCCTCTATTACTCTGCCTTCTTTATCCTATCTATCCCAAACGTCCTTGCAGGCAAAACTGAATTTCAGCCAAGTTTGTTTTCCGGGGCTTAGCTTTCTGCTTATGTGGTGCTGAGGAATCGAACCCAGAGCCTCATGCATGCAAGGCAAGCACTCTACCACTGAGCCACCTTCCCAACCCTTGTGCTGGTCTTGTAGCTTGATCTCAGGGCCTCACTCTCTTACTTGGTGTTTTTGCTAATGGGTGGTGCTCTATCACTTAAGCTACACCTCTCCTTCCAGCTTTTTGCTTGTTAATTGGAGATAAGAGTCTTATGGATTTTTATGCCTGGGCTGGCTTTGAACCTCAACCCTCAGATCTCAGCTTCCTATGTAACTAGGATCACAGGTATTAGTAGCCAATTGCCTAGGTGAATCTATTCTATCTGAACTAATAAGAACAAGTCCAATCTCAGATTCTTTGTTTATTTGGTTGGTTGGTTTTTGGTTCCAGTCGTGGGGCCTGAACTCTGGGCCTGGGCACTGTCCCTCAGCTCTTCAGCTCAAGGCTAGCGCTCTACCACTTGAGCCACA
>NW_012277097.1:0-2087 GCF_000151885.1 Dipodomys ordii
TTCTTCTTCTTCTTCTTCTTCTTCTTCTTCTTCTTCTTCTTCTTCTTCTTCTTCTTCTTCTTCTTCTTCTTCTTCTTCTTCTTTTCTTCTTCCTCTTCTTCTTCCACCTCCTCCTCTTCCTCCTCCTCCTCCATCTCCTCCTCCATCTCCTAGTGAAAAAAATATCCCTCCTTTTCCTCTTCCTCCTCTTCCTTCTTCTTTTTCAAGGAAAAATCTCTTGCTTCCATTTCCTGGAATTCATTCCAATAAGTATTATTGTATATGACTAGAGGCCCATAGGCCTTGTGCCTTTGTGCTCCTCCCCTAAGAATATCCTCCTTTGGTCTCACTGTGTGTGAATGTCTAGAGTCCTGTATCCTTTATCCTTTATCACGTTCCGGTGTATATTAGATCTAGCTTCCACTCATGAGAGAAAACATGTGCCGTTTGTCTCTCTCACTTCCATTTCTATCATAGAAAGAGGCTATGTGGTGCTGACCAGTGTGGAAGCTGGAAAGAAACTGACTGTAGATCTAGAATAAATATCCCAAGCCCTTCTGGAAGCACCCTATGTAAACATGGAGACAAGACACAAATATCCTCACTTTTATCCCCATCAGCGAGGTCTCTGGATCTACCTCTTCGTTGTTACTGATTTTCCAATATGCTTCTTCTTACTTCCTGACCATCTGGCCCAGGCATTGGTACAGCATGTGCAATCATAGATAAATACAAGTCTGGCCATTTTTCTCTTTACAACTGAAAAACACATGAGATACACTGCTTGGATTTCAGCTCACTGGATGATTTCCCCTCACCACTGCCTTCAAGGGACTGTAAGACCTGTGGCTGCCTGCACTGGAGCAATGCCTACATATTACACAGAGCCGCCCACAAACTGGGCCAGGGGCTTCTTTACCTCAGTCACTGATTATAAAGAACTCTTGACGAGGCCCTAAGTATACCAAGGAGAAAGGAGACTACATAACATAAGGGTACCATGACTAGTGAGACCATTTCTTCACATCGTCTTAGCTCTATGTCTTCAGAGCCAGCTCAGATCTGATCTTGTGTGTAATAATCACCCTATTAAAAATAAAGTATTGTTGAGTGTCAGTGGCTCACACTGTAATCCAAGCAACCCAGGAGACTGAGATCTAAGGATCAAGTTTCAAAGCCAGCCTGAGCAGAAAAAAAAAAGCTGTTGAGACTCATATCTCCAATTACCCAGCAAAAGAGCTGGAAGTTGAACTGTGGCTCAAGTGGTAGAACACTCACCTTGAGCAGAAATGCCCAAGGGACAAGGGACAGGGTCCATGCCCTGAGTTCAAGCCCTAGAACCAGCACTAGTGCACATGTGTGCACGTACACACACACACACACACACACACACACACACACACACACGAAGTGTTATTGTATATCAACAACTCTTCACACAAAGAGTAAGAAACTCCCCAGTTCTTGCTGGCTAGCACCAGTTACATGGAAACTTGATGTCTGTGTTAACTTCAGCCTCTACAAAGGCCTAATGGAAAGCTATGTCTGAAAAGAGCAATCACAGAAGATGGAAGGGACTTGCTCAAAATCCTAAGACCCCTTCACTGTATTGCACCTATAAAGGAAACTAAAAGCTATGAAGTCCGCCCCCTCTGCACCTCAGTACCAGTGAGTCCTGCTAGATCAGGTGGCCCAATGGGCAGCACAGCCTGGGCTATAACCTGAACCTGATGATGGAGTCTTTTCTCAAACCTAGCTTCCTCAACACCAGCCACTTCACAGGCACTAGTGACTCATGCCTGTAATCCTAAGTACTCAGGAAGGTATGATCTGAGAATGTAGTCTGGGCAGGAATGTCCGTGAGACTCTTATTTGTAATTAAAATCACAGAAAAACCCAAAGTGGCTCTGTGGCTCTAGTGGTAGGGTGCTAGCCTTGAGCAAAACCAGGAGCTCAGGGACAGCACCCTAAGCCTAGAGTTGAGCCCTAGGACCAGCAGATAGATAGACAGACAGACAGATAGACAGACAGACAGACAGACAGACAGACAGACAGACAGACAGACAGACAGACAGACAGACAGATAGATAGATAGATAGATAGATAGA
>NW_012277098.1:0-1203 GCF_000151885.1 Dipodomys ordii
GAAAATGTGGTATATATACACAATGGAATTCTATGCCTCTATCAGAAAGAATGACATTGCCTCATTTGTTAGGAAATGGAAAGACTTGGGAAAAATTATATTAAGTGAAGTAAGACAGGCCCAAAGAAACATAGGTCCCATGGTTTCCCTTATTTGCAATAACTAGTATATGTCCGAGACAAGCAGGAAAGTTTAAAAGCTATGAACATACAACCAGATAAGATGAAGTTAAGCGAAATTAACCCCAAGATAGGGACACAAGTGGTTTTTTTTCTTTCTTGGTATTGTTTCTAACATATTTATAATGTGCCATGTGATTTTTTTGTTGCATTGTATGTTCTTTCCCCATAGTATAACCCCTGTTTTCACTGTATTTGATGTCGGTATAATTTGGGGAGGGGGAAAGGAAAAACAAAATGTTTAAATAGGGATAAGGTTGATGCATTGTAACAATGAGATACACAAGACACTATGTTGAAAACGAACTTTACAACTTTGGTTGGCAGGGGGGGTGTTGTTGTGTAGAGGTGGGAGGGAAGGGATGGTAGGGGTAAAACAAAGAAGAAGGCAACAATGCTTGATAAGAAATGTACTCATTACCTTGCTCATGTAACAGAAACCCCTCTCTACAGTATTTTAATAATAAAAACATTATTTAAAAAAAAAACTTCCAGAAAACCAGAAGTGGCACTGTGGCTCAAGTGGTAGAGCATTCACTAAAGAGCTCAAGGGCAGTACCCAGGCCCAGAATTCAAGCCCCATGACTGACCCCCCCAAAAAAAATTCATTGTATATTCCCTAAAACTAAGAAAAGTATGAGAAAGGGTAAATTGAAGGGGGATGAGAATATTGAAGGAGTGACCCTGATCAAAATGCTTTTTGTATTCCTAAACTGCTTTGTTATAATGGCACGTCCTTTGTACAACTTCTTAAAAATAATTTATTAAATTAATAAATAAGTTTTAAGAGAAAAAAATTTGAATGGTGTCTTTAAAAATTCAAGCAGTTAAGCCAGGCGCTGGTGGCTCACGCCTGTAATCCTAGCTACTCAGGAGGCTGAGATCTGAGGATCTCGGTTCAAAGCCAGCACAGGCTGGAGAGACCTTGAGACTCCTATCTCCAATAAACCACCAGAAAACCAGAAGTGGCGCTGTAGCTCAAGTGGTAGAGCGCTCGCCTTGAGCTGAAGAGCTGAGGGACAGC
>NW_012277099.1:0-2483 GCF_000151885.1 Dipodomys ordii
AAGGAAGGAAGGAAGGAAGGAAGGAAGGAAGGAAGGAAGGAAGGAAGGAAGGAAGGAAGGAAGGAAGGAAGGACCAGAAGTAGAGTTGTGATTCAAAGTGGTAGAGTGTTGACCTTGAGAAAAAAAGCTTAGAGATAGGGGCTGGGAAGGTGGCTCAGTGGTAGAGTGCTTGCCTTGCATGCATGAGGCCCTGGGTTCGATTCCTCAGCACCACATAAGCAGAAAAAGCCAAAAGTGGCACTATGGCTCAAGTGGTAGAGTGCTAGCCTTGAGCTGAAGAGCTGAGGGACAGCTACAGCGCCCAGGCCCAGAGTTCAGGTGCCATGACCAGCAAAAAAAAAAAAAAAAAGCTTAGGGATAGCTCCCAGGACCTGAGTTCAAGCCCCATGACTAACAACAACAACCAAAACAAGCAATTCAGCTAGGTTCAGGTGGTTCTGCAGCTAGCTACTTGGGAAGCTAATTGATCCTTTCTTGTTTATGACCAGTGCTGTACCACTTCAGCCAGCCTCCTGTTCAGCACTTTGCTTTTCTGTCCAGGCTGGCTTGGACAAGTGTGAAGCAACAGCACCAACTTTGTGTGTGTGTGTGTGTGTAAGTGTATTGAGGCTTGAATTTAGGACCTCATATTTAGTCTTGCTCAGCTTTTTCATTCAAGGCCACCACTTGGACTATGCCTCCAATCACTTTTCTGACTAATTAGATTCTCTTGGGCTTTAAGTCCTAGGCTTACTTTGAACGTTGATCTTCAGATTTCAGCCTCTTGAGTAGCTATGATTACACACACACACACACACACACACACACACACACACTCACTCACCAATGCCTGGTATTTTTTTTCTTGGCTGTAGGACTTGAACTCAGGACTTGGGTGCTATCCCTAAGCCTCTTTGTGCTCAAGGCTAGTGTTCTATTATTTGAGCCACAGTGTCACTTTTGGTTTTTGAGTGACTCATTAGAGATAAGGGTCTCACAGGGACTTTTCTCCCCAGGCTGGCTTTGTGCTTTTTTTTTTTTTTTTTGCCAGTCCCGGGGCTTGAACTCGGGGCCTAAGCACTGTCCCTGAGCTTCTTTTGTTCAAGGCGTGCACTCTACCACTGGAGCCACAGCCCCACTTCTGGCTTTTCCTGTGTATATGGTATTGAGGAATGGAACCCAGGGCTTCACGCATGCTAGGCAAGCACTCCACACTAAGTCACATTCCCAGCCTCTCCAGGCTGACTTTGAAGGGCAGTCCTCAGATCTCAGCCTTCTGAGTAGCTAGGATTACAAGCATGAGCCACCTACACCAGCCATGAGACTCTTATCTCCAGTTTACCAGAAGCAGAGCTATAGCTCAAGTGGTAGAGTGCTATCCTTGAGCACAAAAGCTCAAAGACGATGTCCTGAATTCAAGTTTGCAGACTGACACAAAAAGGCAAAAAAGGACGTTGAACTATTTTTTTCAGGCCGAGAGGGCCAGTGGCTCACACCTATAATCCAAGTTACTCAGGAGGCTGAGATCTGAGGATCATGGTTCAAAGCCAGTCCGGGCAGGAAAGTCCGGGAGACTCTTATCTCCAATAAACCACCAAAGAACCAGAAGTGGCTCTGTGGCTCAAGTGGTAGAGTGCTAGCCTGAGGGTCAGCACCCAGAGTTCAAGCCTCATGACTGACCAAAATAAAAAGTAATCCTGGCCTAGTAATGTGGTAGAGTGCCTAGCTTGCCTGAAGCCCTGGGTTCAATTCCTCAGTACCACATAAACAGAAAAGGCCAGAAATGGTGCTGTGGTTCAAGAGGTAGAGTGCTAATCTTGAGCAAAAGAAGCTCAGGTTCAATGCACAGCACTGGTGGTTCATGCCTGCCTGTGATCCTAGCTGCTCAGGAAGCTGAGCTGTGAGGACTACAGTTTGAAGCCAGCCCTGGCAGGAAAGTCCTTGAGATTCTTATCTCCAATTAATCACAGAAAAAGCCGGAAATGGTGCTGTGGTTCAAGTGGTAGGACACTAACATTGAGCAAAAAGCTGAGAGACCACCTAAGGATTACAAGAATATTCCTAGCCAGGCTCTGGTGGTTCACACCTGTAATCCTAGCTATGTGGGAGGCTGAGATTTGAGGACTGCAGTTCACACCAGCCCAGGCAAGAAATTCTGTGGGTTTTTTTTTTTTTTGTCGGTTGTGGGGCTTGAACTCTGGGCCTGGGCCTGGGTACTGTCCCTCAGCTCTTCAGCTCAAGGCCAGCGCTCTACCAGCTGAGCCACAGTACCACTTCCAGTTTTCTGGTGGTTTATTGGAGTTTTACTGGCCAAGCTGGCTTTTAACTGTGGTCCTCAGATCTCAGCCTCCTGAATAGCTAGGATTACAGGCATGAGCCACCAAGCCCAGCTTCCATGAGATTTTTTTTTTTTGGGGGGGGGGTCCAGTTGTGGGGCCTGAACTCTGGGCCTGGGCACTGTCCCTCAGCTCTTCAGCTCAAGGCGAGCACTCTACCACTTGAGC
>NW_012277100.1:0-1773 GCF_000151885.1 Dipodomys ordii
TGTGTGCACGTGCTGTGTGCACGTGCTGTGTGCACGTGCTGTGTGCACGTGCTGTGTGCACGTGCTGTGTGCACGTGCTGTGTGCACGTGCTGTGCTGTGCTGCCTGGGAGGTTGTCTCGTGCCGTGTGCCTGTGTTCCTGCTACCCCACACAGCTCTGGGACGCAGCGGCCCCCCTCCCCCTGTGTGCCCCGCCCCCCCCAGCCGTGCGGCCTTCCTGTCAGTGTTTGTTCAGCCTCTGCGACCTCATGGGCCTGGCACAGGTAACTTCTATCAAACACACCTCGTCCAGGAGGAGTGCTCCACTGTCCGTGCCGTGTGCACAGTCCGTGCTGTGTGCACAGCCAGAGAGCGTGCCTGTGGCTAGCGCTGTGTGTGCACAGGTTTCTGGTTATTGTGGGCCCTCTCCAGGTGTACCTACCTTCACATGACACTTCCTCCAAGAAAGGAAGAAAACCCACACTGCAAGCCGCATTTCCTTTGGGCTTGGGCTTAAGGTGTGGTGGACACGAGAGAGCCAGCGGAGAACGGAGCAGATGAGGACCTAGGCATTCCGGTGTGCGCTGGGCCTCCCCCCACTGGGGTGTGCTGTCCACTAAATAATCGCTCCTCACTGACCCCGAGGCTGCAGGCAGGGCACTGGCCAGCCTGGGGAAGAAGACTGCTCACTGGTCCCAGTAACAAAGGGGGAAATACCACACACACATACACGTACATCACATGCATGCACGTGCACACACACACGTGCGCGTGAGTGGAGCCTTGCATTTATTTTTCCCACCAAGGCAAATTTTGTCTCTGCATCCCACGTCCCTGTGGGGTGCAAGGTTTTGTAGGCAGCTGCTGGCCAGGGGTTGGGGCTGCGGTTTGACCCAGTGGCTGGCTGGCTGTTTCACCTGGGGCATTATATCACAGTTCTCCACGCTTCACTCGCTTCATTGGTACGAGTTCAAGAGTATTTGCTTGTCTTTTGAAATTGTAATATAAAAATATTCAAATGCCGGATGCCGGTGGCTCACGCCTGTCATCCTAGCTACTCAGGAGACTAAGATCTGAAGATCACTGTTCAAAGCCAGCCCTGGCAGCAAAGTCCATGAGACTCTTCTTCTTCTTTTTTTTTTTGGGGGGGGGTCCGGTTGTGGGGACTGAACTCTGGGCCTGGGCGCTGTCCCTCAGCTCTTCAGCTCAAGGCTAGCGCTCTACCACTTGAGCCACAGCGCCACTTTGGCTTTTTTCTTTTTTGTTTATGTGGTGCTGAGGAATCAAACCCAGGGCCTCATGCATGCAAGGCAAGCGCTCTACCACTGAGCCACCTTCCCAGCCCCCCATGAGACTCTTATCTCCAATAAACTACCGGAAAACAGGAAGTGGTACTGTTGCTCAAGTGGTAGAGCACTAGCCTTGAGCTGAAGGGCTCAGTGACAGCACTCAGGCCCAAAGTTCAAGCCCCATGACTGACAAAAGCAAAAACAAAAACATTCAAACATGCTCAAGTTTCCTTAGCATGCCATGTCAGCATGTGTGTGTGTGTGTGTATCTTTATTATCTATCTATCTATCTGTCTGTCTGTCTGTCTGTCTGTCTTCTCAACAGACACTTTCTCTAGATGACACTGGCGTGGATGGCGTTAGGACCAGGTCAGCGATCGCTGCCCTCATCCCAGCTTCCCTTGTGAGGAGGGGGTGGGGGTTGGCTTTCCACAGCCTCGGAAGATGCCACTCTAGGAAGCTCTTCCACAGGGGCCGCAAGAAGCACCCTTGTGTGCTGGGACAGG
>NW_012277101.1:0-1974 GCF_000151885.1 Dipodomys ordii
AAAAAAAAAACCAAAAAACAAAAAAAAAAAACAAAGAATAACCCAATCAACTAATGGGCAAACCAACAGCTCTCAGAAAGAACAAATACAAATGGCTAAAAGATAAATGCTCAAACCAGACACCAGTGACTCATGCCTAGAATCCTAGCTACTTAAGGGGCTGAGATCTGAGGATCTAGGTTCAAGGCCCACCCAGGCAGAAAAGCCTCCCTGAGACTCTTATCTCCAATTAACCACTCAAAAACCAGACCTGGCTCTGTGGCTCAAGTGGTAGAGTGCTAGCCTTAAGTACAGAGAGGCTCAAGGACAGCGCCCAGGCCAAATTCAAACCCCACAACTGACAAAACACACACACACACACACACACACACACACACACACACACAACTAAACATCCTTAAGCTATCAAGAATGCAAATCAAAAGCACCCCAAGATTCCATCTCACCACAGTCAGCATGGCAGCCATAAAGAAAACAACAAATGCTGGTGAAAAAATGTTGGGTACCATCATACAATGTTGGTGGGAATGAAACTAGTACAACCACTATGGAACTCAGTATAGAGGCTCCTCAAAACTAAAAATAGACCTACCCTTTGACCCTGCCATACAATTTGGGGGCACATATCTGAGGGAGAATCAATCAATTTACCAGAAAGACATCTGCATATCTATGTCTATTACAGCACTATACATGCACGTGCGTGTACACACACACACACAATTTATACAATTAGTGAAACTGGAGAATTGCCAGTTGCTCTGGAACTGAGCATGAAGGCTCAAACTCTGAGACACAGCACTCCCACGCTGGGGGCACACAGGAAGCAGGAAATGCAGTCGTCAGGTACTCTCTGCACCATGGCCTGCAGCATTTCCCAACACCCAGAGCTACCTACAGCCCACTAGCAAGCAAATGGATAAAGGAAATAAGGCAGACACTTCTGTTAGAAACCATGCCATCCATAACAACACGAATAAGCTTGGGGTACATTCTGCTAAGGGAAACAAACCAGTCACAGAACAGATACTACAAGAACCGTCCACTTTTATGAAGCATCTACATTAGAATGTGGCTGCTGGGGGCTGCTCCTGTCCTGCGTCAGCTAAAACATGCAGAGTAAACCTGTGTGTGTCTTCTTGGTCCTGTCATTACAGGAACCCCTCTATTCTGTGGGCAAGTTACTTTTCCCTTGGAGGCTTAACTACTTCCCACCTTCTTGTAGATTCACCCATACAATCTGGCCAGGGGGCTTGTGTCTAAGTGAGGCTCTAACGAACGATCACAACCTAAAGCCTAAAACAGTATTTGTCTGCAGTTCTGGAAGCCATGGTGCTGGTGCTACTCTAAGCCCAATGAACTGCTGCAGGGCACAACCGACCATCTGGGGCTAGTTGTAGTATGCAGGGAAAGGTCAGGCTTCCCTAAGAAGGGAACACACAAGGTCATGACAAGGTCATGATGTAATGACACTATAGAGCTCAAGACTCCACCTCTTGGCCTGTCCCCACTCCACAGCCAAACCCGGACCCAGGCAGGCAACTTACTGATTGTTTGACTCTGAAGTGCCCAGGTTCACTTGCCCAGGTGCTCTGCCAGCACCTGAGACTTCCTCTTACTTGTAAGGGAAAATAACACGAAGGAGGTATTTCTTGCTCCCAAGACCCCAAGAATGACAGCTTTGACTGCATAAATGTTACCTTTCATTCCGAAAGACTGGGTCTTGCTATGAAGCCCGAGTTGAATCTTGGAACTCAGGATTCTCCTGCCTCCAACTGCCAAGTGTTAGTATTACAGATGTGTACCACTATGCTGAGCTAAATACTACCTTTTAGTGCACATGCTAGACATCCCCCTAATAAGTATTCATAAAATAAGAAATAAATAGGACTGGGGAGGTGGCTCAGTGATAGAGCATTTGCCTTGCATGCATGAGGCCCTGGGTTCGATTCCTCAGCACCACATAAGCAGAAA
>NW_012277102.1:0-3043 GCF_000151885.1 Dipodomys ordii
CAAGGCAAGCGCTCTACCACTAAGCCACCTTCCCAGCCCCAACATTTGAAACTTTTGATAGCATAGATTCATCTTTCTTCCCTTTCCTAGGAAGTAAAGAACCTTTAGAAAATGGGGGAGGGAGGAGAGGAACAATCAGCAAAAGAAGGACATTCTCAAGAATATTTGTTGGCTAAATAAAGTTAACATAGAGTAAGATCTTAATAAATGGCAACTTGTTATTAAAAAAAAAAAAAAGCAAAGTACACACAAAAACTCCAGCTGGCACAAATGACTCATAGTAGCCCACTAAAAGGAACTGTTTTCCGAGCTTTAAGCAGCTCTGTTTTTCTCCTGAAGAAGCTCACTGCAACTCTGTCCTGGAGCTGAGCAGCCAGGCTCTCTGCACTGCATCTGGTACTGAGAGATGCTGAACGAGCTCTGACTGAGGCATCACAGGATCCTGTGAACAGATGCTTGTTGCTCTTCCAGGGCCCGCTCAGGCTCACTGCTCTGTGCCCCTTACAAGAGCTGTGCCTTCCTCCAGCTACCTCCGCTGCCTCAGCACCACACTCCCTGCTTACATTATTTATCAGGACCTCTTAAGACACAAGAGGAGAAACCAGAGCAGGACCCCAGTGGCTCAGGCTACTCAGGAAGCTGAGAGCTGAGAATAGCCAACCAGGGCAGAACAGTCCATAAGACTTCTATCTCCAATTAACTAGCAAAAAGTTGGTTGGAAGTGGTAAAGCACCAGCCTTGAGTAGAAAAAGCCAAGTAGAAGAGTATCCACGCCCTGTGTTCAAGCCCTTATACCATTGTGCACCGAGAGAGAGAAAGGGGGGGGGGAGCTGGGATGGAGCTAGTTCGATGCGGAGCTCCGTTTCCTGGGCATCTCTGTGCTGCAGGCAGTAGGAGGACACAAGCTCTCACGCAGAAGAGCCACTCGCACCCAGGACCTAGAGGAGGCTCGTTCCTGTCAAGACGCAAACAAAATCCAGTTCCTCCTCAGAACGCAGCAAGCGAGCCATAAAAGGAAGTTACCTGCTTTGTGGCCAGGGTCTCCATTTCTAGTCGTTTTTTGTTGACGAATATTTTCTGTTCAAGATGCTGCTTTGTCTTTTCTAACTCCTCGATTTTGTGATTAGCCTTTTGGTTATTTATTTCCTGCATTTTCTTCCTCTGAGACTCTTCCCTCTGTAACGAACATTAATAAAAACTAACTGTAGGCCAGAACAGTTTTTCAAAAATAGAACGGCAACCAAGTACCAAAGGCCTTTTCTTTCATCAAAGCAGGAGAAATGACCAATAGAAAAGTCAGCCTGTAGCTCCTCTGCTTCATTCAGGTTAGCCAATCTAACCAAAAGTAAATGTCACCAGTCACCAGTCAGGAATGCTCTAACCTGCGTTTCGGGAAACACAAGACTGCCAGTAGCACCACAGTGGGGCCCGAAGCCTCGCTGCCCAGCTCCTTTTCCCATAGCCTGGCCACCACAACTCGCTTCTCAAGGAGAATTATTGAGGGCTGAGACTCCCTGCAGCTCTAGCTCTAATCGCTGGTACTCCTCCAGTTCCCAGTAAGGACACAATGACCCACCCCAGGGCCCCAGGGGGCTCCGCACACTACCAGCTCTGCTTCCAGGGCTTGGATCTTGCTCTCGTACGCAGCTCTTTGAGAGGAAAGCTCTTGCTGAGCCATCTCCTTGGCAATCTGGATTCCTTGCATCATCTCCTCCTTTGCCTTCAGCTGGGCTTCTTTCATTTCTGCCTCAAGTCTACAAAGTAGCAAGAAGTTAATAGGACACATGGTTAGGAAATCTTCCTATACCAAAGGAATCCTAATCATACTAAAATACTGCCCACTGGAAAAAAATTAAATCTTAACATAATTTCTGATAATAAGTTAAATGTGTTCTTTAATCTTCCTTTTATTTTCCCCCCTCTTTCTTTTTGGCAGGTACTTGGGCTTGAACTCAGGGCCTGAGATTTTGTGCTTTTGTGGCTCTACTACTTGAGCCACAGGTCTACTTCTGGCTTTTTGCAATCCTCAGATGTCAGTCTCCTCAGTAGCTAGGATTACAAGCGTGAGCCACTGGTGCTCAACTAGAATTTTTTGTAAACAAAAAAATAAAACAGGTTAAAAATCTGCTTACTTCTACATTAGTTACTACTACCTGATATTTAAGTGAAAATATTTTTCTAATGCTTAAAGCAAACAAATTTTATAAAAATATATGTCTTAGTAGACACTGAAGCACTTGTAGTTGACATAATAAACTCAAGACTAGGATACTTTTATTTTAAGCTAACAATGGCTAGACTAACAACTATATACTTCAGAAATCAATACTTTTTTGTGTTATATACATAAGGAAAATAATGAAATAACCCTAAAAGCATGTCCTACAAGAGCCTATGAAACCATATTTCAATCATTCATGATAATTCTATATGCCAGAACTGGAGCTTGAACTCAGGGCTTCAGGCTCTTGCTCCATTGAGCCATACCTCCACTTCTGGCTTTTTCTTTGTTAGAGATTAAGAATCTCTCAGATTTGTCTGCTCAGGTTGGCTTTGAACTGAGATCATCATTGAGTAGAAAGAATTATAGGCATGGGTCACTGGCAAACAGCTAATTTTATGTTTTGATAACTCAAAGTATTAACTGTCACCTCTCAAGAAAAAAAGAAAAAAGGTCAATAATAATAGAAAACTAAATAGCTTCTTTCTTCCCAGTAACATTAATCTCTCAGCACTGCAAAAAATAGAAATGGGCATTCCATCTTACTAAGAAAAGAAAGAACGTCAAAAGAAGGGGGGCTATCGGGGTAGAGGAGCGAGAAGGAGACATGGCTGCTGAGATAGTCAGTGTGGATAATGACACGGCCACGATGGCTCCATGATGTGAAGTCACAAAGTGCCGTGAACTGCATGCTTTAAAATGACTGCAATGCGGGGTGCCAGGGGCTCACGCCTGTAACTCTAGCTACTCAGGAGGCTGAGATCTCAGGATTATGGTTCAAAGCCAGCCTGGACAAGAAAGTCTGTAAGACTCTTCTCTCAA
>NW_012277103.1:0-1423 GCF_000151885.1 Dipodomys ordii
GAGCGCTAGCCTTAAGCTGAAGAGCTGAGGGACAGCGCTCAGGCCCAGAGTTCAGGTCTCACGACCAGACCCAAAAAGAAAAAAGAAAGTTGTTTTAGTTGAGAAATGGTTGAAAGGAATTAGGGCTCATGTACACACACACACACACACACACACACACACACACACACACACACACACACACACACACACGAGGAAGTCTTGAGCTTATAGATGCTCTACCATTTGAGTTACACATCCAGTCCTTTTTACTTTTGGTGCATTTTGAATAGAGTCTCATATTTATTCTAGTGCTGGCCTAGACTGCAATCTTCCTATTTATACTTCCTATGTAGCTGGGATGACAGGCATATATGGCACACCCATGCCTGTATGGTCTTTCAGACCTTTATTCAGCTGGCCTTCAACTGTAATCCTCCTGATCTCTGACTCTGGAGTAGCTAGGAGATGTGAGTTACTATGCCAGGTACATTATTGTATATTTTATTCCCCATTTATAGGCATTGTAAACATGGCAAAAATTGTTCAGGAACATGACTTAATGGTGATGCTGCATGTACAGTGGAGTCGCTTGTAATGCTTACCCTTCCCATGGGTAAACCACTCCCTGGACAGCAGGAGTGATAATGGAGATAATCATGTACTAGCGTGGCTTCACCAGATCATCCCTCAGAAAGCAACTAAGCAGAATTGCCCATACACCACTGCTCCCAAAGACTGACATCTGCTTGCTATGTCATTTCTTTGCTTTTCTTGAAAATAGTCTTTTATCTAGTGGTTACAGTTTAATTGTTAAAAAAAAAATAGGTGTTCAGATTGCATCTGGTACTTATTATGTCTAACAGCATAGGGTTATTTCCCAGCCAGAGCTTGTGCTGTTTTGAAGGTAGGGACCATGTCTCATTCATGTTTATCTCCTTGTTGCTGCAGTGTGTGTGTGTGTGTGTGTGTGTGTGTGTACAAGTGTGTGAGCATGTGTACTTATGTGCATCTCTGTATACACATATGTGAATATGCCTGATTGTATACATGCATGTGTGAGTATATTACATGGCACACAATGTGTGTGTGTGTGTGTGTGTGTCTTACAGTGAAGAAGAGAGGACCCTGCTGTTATGGGGTGCACACGAGGCCTTAGGCGTTGGTCTGAACATTTTCTGGATAGCCTCATTCCTCTTTGTGGCACTGCTTTGAAATGGGTGCTATGATGGTCTCCATTTTGGCTGATGGGGAAACAGAAACCTCAGATATTTAGCAGCTCAGTCAAGGTAGGTTTTTACATTTCAAAGCTGACATTTGAACCAAGTGTTCTGGCTCCAGTGTCTAGCCGTACTATACACTCAGTTACCTTGGTTGAAGGAAGATGAGTGAACAGACGAGGAAGATGACTCTGTGTGTGTGTGTGTGTGTGTGTGTGTGTGTG
>NW_012277104.1:0-1559 GCF_000151885.1 Dipodomys ordii
CCGCCACACCCCGCCGAATCCACCTCCTCCCCTCCCCACCCCCACCAAAGTTGTAAAGTTCTTTTTTTTTTAGATGTATGCATTTGGAATACATATAATTCTGAAAAAAACTTGCTATTCATCCAAAAGGAAGAATGAGTTCTGAATATATCTGAAAAAAGCCCCCAAAATAGCCAAATACAAAAATGACAACTTATAGAAGACAAGTGAAAACAAACAGCAATTCCAAAAAAATATGATCAATTTATCAAATAAAGATGCATTGAAGTAATGAAGATAAAGCTCACTATTCTTGAACAGTTTCAAAAGTAAAACTGAGGACTGGGAAGGTGGCTCAGTGGTAGAGTGCTTGCCTCTCATGCATGAGACCCTGAGTTCGATTCCTCAGCACAAAAAAGCAGAAAAAGCCGGGAATGATGTTGTGGCTCAAGTGGTAGAGCGCTAGCCTTGAGCTGAAGAGCTCAGGGACAGCACCCAGGCCCAGAGTTCAAGCCCCATAACTGACAAAAATAAATAAATAAATAAAAAATAAAACTGAATTCTTAGTCAGGAGAATGAGGGAGAAAAGATTGCTCACAGATTACTGGTGTATGTTAAAAGTATTACTTTCTAGAGAGAGAGAAATATATAGAAATATTTTTTGAAAACCCTACATATATTATCAACACAATGCTATTGTTACTAGGAATCTTTCTCATACAGAAGGAAACCAAGACTATATGAAAAACAAATAAAAAAAAAAGATGTTTTATTGTAGGAATAATTTAAAGCTAGAGATAGAGAAAATCACAAGTCCAAGTCCTTTAGTAGGTAACTACCTAATAAATAATATATTCACTGAATAGAATAGTATATTTTCATCTTAAATAAGGAATTATTGCTCTCAACAGATAGCTTGGTGATATTTTCCTAAAGTATTCCTGAATGAGCAAATAAAGAATTGGCAGTCTAGCTAGGACTAATAGTGAGATACTATTTCAGAAAAAAAAAAAAAAACATAAAACTTGAGAAGCAGAAGTGAGGTTTGGGAACAAATTAAAGCTTAATGTATATTTAGAAATTATTTTTAAAATAATAGCAGGGGTTACCCCTAGATAGAAGCAAAGGTGGTCAAGAGAAAATTTGTACTATTGTGTAGATTATTTTACAATATTCTTTAAAACTTGAGCAAGAATTTGTTGTAGTTCAACAGGAGAAAAAGAAATGCTTGTCTAGAATCCTCAAAGTCACAGATCGGTATTCCCAAATTAAAAAAAGATGTTTTCCGCCCCAATTAGAGGTAGTATCATATACTCATAACAACTATGATTGGACAGTGCTCTGGTTGTTTCATGTTTTGGACAATATTTGATAACATTATTTATTTCTTATTTTATCCAACATAGTGGATACATAGGTATATAATTTTAGCAGTCATTTCGTTGCTGACTCATTAACCAGCAACTCATGTGGTAATTCTTTTTTTTTTTTTTTTGGGTCCAGTCGTGGGGCCTGAACTCTGGGCCTGGGCACTGTCCCTCAGCTCTTCAGCTCAAGGCTAGCACTCTACCACTTGAGCC
>NW_012277105.1:0-1814 GCF_000151885.1 Dipodomys ordii
TGCCTAGTCACACATGAAGCCCTGGGTTCAATGCCTCAGTACCACATAAACAGAAAAATCCAGAAATGGAGCGGTGGCTCAGGTGGTAGAGTGTTAGCCTTGAGCAAAAGCAGCTCACGGACAGTGCCAGGCCCTAAGTTCAAGCCCCAGGACTGACAAAAAAAAAAATCATTTAACTGGCTGCGCACTGGTGGGTCGCTCAACCTATAATCCTAGCTAGTCAGCGGTTGGGATCTGAGGATTATAGCTCAAAGCCAGACTGGACAGGAAAGTACATAAGACTCTTCTCTCTCCTTAACTACCAAAAAGCTGGAAATGGAGCTGTGGCTTAAGTGGTAGAGCACTGTTCTTGAGCAAAAATGCTCTGGGTCAGCGCCTAGGCCCTGTGTTCAAGCTCCAAGACCAACACACAAAAGATGGTATTTATTATTGTATATTTGTAACATGTTAAAACTGACACCAAAATACAATGTTATCAAAAAGAGATAATTGTAACTTGGTATTTGTGATTCCTAAATTTTATTTATTAATCTTTCATGTTATGATTAAAATTAACTATTTTATGAAAAATTAACTCCACATTCATTCTAATTAGTGAACTTTTAAAAGACTTAATTTTCTTTCACCTTTAAAAAATTATTTATATTTTTTATCTTACAATCTATGATCTATTCATTTAAAATTTTATTTAGCTTTTTTATTATTATAAAGGTGATGTATAAAGGGGTTACAGGTACATAAGTCAGGTAAAGAGTACATTTCTTTTTTTTTTTGTAGGTGTGGGGCTTGAACTCTGGGCCTGGGTGCTATCCCTGAGCTCTTCAGTTCAAGGTGAGCCCTCTACCACTTGAGCCACAGCACCACTTCTGGTTTTCTGGTGGTTAATTGGAGATAAGAGTCTCATGAACTTTCCTGCCTATGCTGGTTTTGAACCGTGATCCTCAGATCTCAGCCTCCTGAACAATGGAGGAAAGCCAGGAGGAAGACACAGAATAAGTGGGAAACGAACAACACACAAAAAAGGGGCCCATCAGCTGTACTGGACATAAAAGAAAAAGAACTAAGCAACCCAAACACAACAACAGGAAGGGAGGAATGAGAGGGAAAGAGGGAATAGTCTACACTAAGCAAAAGGAAAGAAATGTAAATGTAGAGAGCTGCGTGCAGCCGAACCTTAAAGATGGCACCAGCTTCCACCCTCCGCCTTCCCGATAGTGAGCGCTCTCTGTGGTAAACAACTCCTTATTCGGCTAAGGCATAGAATCTGGCTTGCTTCCGAGTACCTGGACCTATTGATGGCTCCCACATGGCATATCAGGGTTGGTTACCCAGCGGGTACTTAAGGTTGTGTGGGATTCTCCACAGGGTCAGAAGAATGCTCAAAGGTCCTGAATAAACTGCTGAGAGAAGAGCTCGGTGTTGCATCTTTCTTGCTGGTCGAGACGGACGCGACAAGTGGTGGCCCGTACGGGGACCTCAGCCATAACCTCAACGAGGACTCAGAACTCTCTGCGGTCAGGGTGGTGCACCGGTAAGTTCCCAGGTAAAGTGGGAATCCGCGACAAGAGTGGGGGGAATTTTGCTCTTCTCTGTAGATAAAGAGAGAGCAGGAACCCGGGGCTAGTCAATAGAGTAGCCAAAAGTGAAAGTAAAGGATTGTTTGCCAGTTTTAAAATTTTTAAGACATGGGTGCTTCTTCTTCGCACCCAATTTTTTTGGCTCTCAATGAGCTGCTGCACTCAAAGAAGTTAAAAATAAAAAGGAGTACTTTAGAAAGATTTTTGGATGAATGTGACATCGTTGCCCCGTGGTTC
>NW_012277106.1:0-2821 GCF_000151885.1 Dipodomys ordii
CTTCCTTCCTTCCTTCCTTCCTTCCTTCCTTCCTTCCTTCCTTCCCTCCCTCCCTCTCTCCCTTCTTTTCTTCCTCCCTCAGCAGTTCTTGAGCTCATGCATAGCAGGTCTCTTTGCCCTGGACTTAGGAGAAAACCCTTCATCTCCAACCTCACGTCCCCTAAGGTCACTGGAGTGTCTAACTTTACTAATCGCCTATCTGTTTAGATCTAGGATTTCAGGGTCAACTAACATATCGCCCATGGAGTCATTCCCAGAGTTCCCCCCGCGGGTTCCAGTGTGGAACGTCTACTTTTTCTTCCACACGTTATTGATTGCACGTTAGTTTATTGTTTCTAGAATGAAAAGGGAAATTTATTTTCATTGTGATGCATCTCAACGCGATTTCAGCTATTTGCCTTCTCTTTGGGGCTCTGGGGAACGGGGTGGGGGAGGGAGGGAGGGGACCGACGGTGTTCATGTTGATTTTTGTCAGGAACCGCGTTCCGTGTCCTCGTTGATAAACCTTCCTTCTACCCAGAGCAAGCGTTTAACTCCGAGTATGCTCGGCCGTAGCCAGACTGAAGTAAGAGCTCCCCATTCTCCTCCACTGCTCCCCTCTCTATGACTTGTGCCTGTCATTTGCCTGTATTAGATAATCCCATGTCATTCGGTTGCCGGTGTGGTGTTCCCGGGCTGTGCACAGTGCCAACTGCTAAGAGACGTTCCAAGGAATCAGGTCGTAACTCACCCTGCCTGAGCAGCTCAGGAAGGCGTGTGGCAGCTCCACACACAAATGGAAAGTGTTCAGGCCTTGAGCGCAAGGCCTCTGAGACTGGTTGTCTCTGATAAGCAGAAGGGTCGCGGTCCCACTATTAGTCACGGACATCTTACATCGGAGTCCATTCCCTCCTGTGTCTCCCCCCCTCCCCGTCTTCTCCAATCTCTTCCCAGCGCCTACCACCAATGCCACCCCACCCCACCCCAAATGGCTGGACCACAGCTCACACGATTCCAGGCGGAGATGTGTAGACAGGCTGCAGAGAGGAGGAGCTTTTCCTTGAACCTCCTTTTCAAAGCTGGGGGGTAATTTCCCACAATACCCTGCAGGTCATCCTGGTGTTTCATTGGCCTAATTTGTCCTCCGAGTCCCTCATTTCGTTCTGGGACAAGGCGGGCTGCACAGCTCGCTGTTGCATCCTGGGTGGTAGCTGCCAGAGGTCTTGACACCAGCCTGAAGACTGGGAAGGCCTTGGGGAATCCTCTTTTGAGTCGAGGGCCATTTATCTGATGGTGACTACTGCTGATTCTTCGTATCATAACTAATGATCTTATTTCTGCGACTGGGGATCTTAGAAAATGTCTAAAGAATAAAATACATGCTGTAAGATATCAGATCCACCTCCCACGTATCCGACTGTGGTTCTCTTTTTAGATGATGTATCGTTTATGTCTTATAAAAGATGCTGAGACAATAAGGTCCCGTTCTCCGGACCCTGGGATCATCGTGTGTTTGCGTTCCCATTTCATCTACAAAGTTGCAAGAATAAACCTGGCTACTCCATTTTTTTTTCTGGATTTCAAATCACCTTGCCTTTGCCTGAGGAGGAGAGAAAGCAAAAATTCAACGAAGCTCCACAAATGCATGTCTTTCTTGTACGACACCACGCAACCCCAGTCATTTTGGGGAGTGGCTCCCGTTCTCTTTTCTTGGGGATACTGGGGGTTCTGGGGGGGCGAGGGGTGTCACAGCACCAGTAGAAAGCTGAGGCTTCCCCTCATCCTCTCTCCATAACCCCGGACTGGGTGAGCATCTGCTTTCCTTCCCGGCTGTGGTCCAGGCAGATAGAGGAGCGCACGTCCACAGAGGCGGGGAGCAAGGCCTCTCGGTCCCGCTGACTGTCTTCCTTGGAGTCTGTCCTGCTGCCGGTAGCTCTGGCCGGTCTGTATGAATGCCTCACTCTGCCCGGTGCCCTTCTGATCTGGAGATGGAGGACTGGGGAACCTGGCTCAGGCTAAAAACAAAGACAAGGAGACTGTAGGGAGCGGTCACAATGCCAGCTGCCGTGTGGAGATGAAGTCCCAGCACGCTCTGGCTGGAGGAGTCACACCGCCAAGGTGTTCCCACTTTCTGACCCTCCCTGGCCTCTGGGACAATGGGTGGGAGTCCCTCCCCACACCCACAGCCACGCAGCCGCGTCGGCGCCCACGGCCTTCGAGCCAATGAGATTCCTGACACGGCCTTTCTCCGCGCCGTCCTCGCTCTCTGGAGGCCGCCATTGTTTACCCCTGGGGGGGGGGTGGCCGGAGGGGAGGAGGCCAAGTGTTTAGAAGGAGGCTAGCAGAGCGTGGGTTGATCTCGCGTAAAAGTGGACATCAAACATCAAAGCGATCGCTTTGTTCACGAGATGCTAGACTGACTGGCGCTCCGAAGGCTAGGTGAAGGAATGCGTGTGTTTTGGACAGAAAGTCTCAACCCAGCCCTGAGGTTCGGGCCAAGGAGAGGGGCGTAGACTCAGGAAGCGGCCCTCTGAGGTGTGCGATCGGGACTTCTGTTGTCATTGGCCTCGTCCCCGGCATTGGTGACACATGCTCCCCGACACCCCGAGTAACAGCCCCAAGCCACTAACCAACGCGGGCTCCCGGAGCAGATCCAAGCCCGGGGCACCGGAGCCAGGTAGATAAACTCAGCTGGGCAGGTCACGCTCAGAGCGTGAGCCAGAGTCAGCCATCAAGACGCATTGCTGGAAGCTGAGCCAGATGGCACCCAAGAGGAGGCCGGGAAGCAGCCGCCCGAGCACAAGCACACATGAGGGCTCTCATCCTTCAGCGGCTGGCGGGG
>NW_012277107.1:0-1331 GCF_000151885.1 Dipodomys ordii
CACGCACGCACGCACGCATACACACACACAATAGAGCACCTGCCTAGCAAATCTGAGCTTCTCAGTTCAAATCCCAGTATATTATCCTTTTAAGGAAGAATAGATCTACCCTGGCACCAGTGTTTCATGCCTGTAATCCTAGCTACTTAGGGAGCTGAGATCTGAGGATCACTGTTTGCAGTCAGCCCAGGCAGAAAACCCATGAAGCTCTTGTCTCCTATTAACTACGGAAAAAGCTGGAAGTAGAGCTGTAGTTTAGGTGGTGCTAGCCTTGGGGGGGGGGGGGAGCAAATCTTTACTTTTAAAGAAAAATAAATCTGGTCTCCAGTGGCTCACACCTGTAATCCTAGCTACTCCAGAGCCTGAGATCTGAGGATTGCAATTCAAAGCTAGCCCAGGCAGAAAAGTGCATGAGACTCATCTCCAAATAACCACCAAAATGCAGGAAGTGGTGCTGTGCTTCAAGCAGAAGAGGGCCAGCTTGATGGAAAAAACCAAACACCAAACAAGAATGCAGTGCCCTAAGTTTGAGCCATAGTACCACCATAGAAATAGTAATCATCATTATCATCATCATCATCATCATTTTAAAAGCCAAATTGTCATCTGTACAATGAAATAGTAATGACATCATTCAATCAGAATAAGATCCTCTCTCTTAGAAAAACAGCTCCATTTTTTTCCCTTTGGGATGTAAAGAATTTGTAATACATTATTTATCATAGAGTGATATTAAAATTACTTGACTTTTTTTTTTTTTGCCAGTCGTGGGGCTTGAATTCTGGGCCTTGGGCGCTGTCCCTCAGCATTTCAGCTCAAGGTGAGCGCTCTACCACTTGAGCTACAGCACCACTTCCGGTTTTCTAGTGGTTTATTGGAGATAGGAGTCTCATGGACTTTCCTGCCCCGGCTGGCTTTGAACCTCGATCCTCAGATCTCAGCCTCCTGAGTAGTTAGGATTACAGGCGTGAGCCACTGGCGCCCGGCAATTATTTGACTATTAAAGTTACTTGAATCAATGTGCAAATGTTCCACACATAAAAAAGAAGGGTATAAAAGGTGGATGAGAACTTGGTGCCCGTGGCTTACACCTGTAATCCTAGTTAATTGGAAAGCTGAGATCTGAAGATCACAGTTCAAAGAGAGCCTGGGCAGGAAAGTCCATGAGACTTTTATCTCCACTTAATCACCAAAAAAGCTTGAAGTAGGGGCCAGGAAGTTGGCTCAGTGGTAGAGCGCTTGCCTTGCATGCCTGAGGCCCTGGGTTCCATTCCTCAGCACCACATAAACAAAAAGAAAAACGCCGGAAGTGGCGCTGTGGCTCAAGTGGT
>NW_012277108.1:0-1841 GCF_000151885.1 Dipodomys ordii
TGTGTGTGTGTGTGTGTGTGTGTGTGTGTGTGTGTGTGCGCGCGCTGGTTGGTACTGGGGCTTGAGCGCATTATTCCTTGGCTTTTTTGCTCCAAGCTGGCACCCTATCACACCTTCATTTCTGGTTTTTTGTGGGTTACTTGGGGAAAAGGGTCTCACAATTTTGTATGCTCACTCAGGCTTTCAACCGCGATCCTCAGATCTCAGCTTCCTGAGGATTATAGGCATGGATTATAGGCATGCGCCACTGGTGTGTGGCTTACAAAGCCTTTCTTGATGCTGTAGTTGGAAAGATGGAGGAAAGAAGTGATTTTAGTGTTATCAACCCAGAATGAAGGACTCGGTCATCTTCAAAGGAAAGATTAAAATGGTTAAGATGAGCTAAATAATACCAATCAGTTTTACCATTCATCTCTTAGTTTTACAAAATGGCACAGGGCTACTACTTCAGGATATCTTGCCAACTAAAACTGGATCTCTGCCCAACTTTACGTGCACTAGATACTCAATATTTGCAACTTCTTGTTCACTGATAAAAGTTTCCCCATCAGAGTCACGGGGGGGGGGCGGGGGGAGAAACATGAGAAGAAACGTTTCATTTGAATTAGAAATTGACCTTGCATTTCTTAAAGCTCCTTAGCTCATCAAAACTTTTAGACTGTCTTTTAAAAAAAATAGCTACACATTGTTCTTGTGTTAATAAAAATGCATCAGATGATTGCAAATATTCATTCATATGGCAAATGTTTATTGAGTAGCTTAGTTATTAAGCCCTTCTAGGTAGCATATATATTAAGATCCACAAAATACAGGCTTTCCTTGAATCATACCTGTATGCTAGACTACAAAATCAGCCTAATTATGACCTTTGCCCTTAAGGAAAGAGCTGCTTTCATTATCCAATTAGATAACCACTGCATTTGTCTCTGTCTAAAGGTCACAGTCTAGTCTAAAGCAGCCTGATTCAACAGGAGAAATTTCCTTCTTGTCTTAACGTATCATTTTGTAAAATGCATACAATATATTTTACTGTAACAATATAGATAGTTTTGGATTTTTTTCTTTTAAAGGTCAAAAATGAAATTATTTCCCCTTGAGGGAAGCAGAAAAGAGAGAGAGAGAGAGAGAGAAAAAAAACATATAGTACTGATGCTAAAGATTTAATAAGTGCCTATATTTAATAAGCTTATTACAAATTACATAACAATTTAGTAAGTGCCTATATCAAATTATAGAATAAAGATTCACAACGGAGAGCCAGGCACCTGTGGTCATACAATCCTAGCTTCTCAGGAGATTGAGAGCTGGAAGATTGTGGTTCAATGCCAGTCCAAACACAAAAATCTAGGAGATTCTATCTCCAAAGTGACTAGCAAAACGCCAATCTAGAGATGTGGTTCCAGAGCACCAGCTGAGCAAGCAAGCTGAGCAAGCTTGAGGCTTGTGTTGAAGTACCAGTACTACAAAAAATAAAAAATTAAATCACTTCTGGGGACTGAACATGCTTGCTAGGCAGGCACTCTACTGTTGACCTATGCCTTGGGTCTCCTTTTGTATCAGTTATTTTCAAGGTAGGTCTTGATTTGCACCTGGTTGAGTCTGGGCTTCCCAGTCTCCCACTTGTGGGGTAAAGAGGTATGTGCTATTGCACCAGCCATCCTGCTTCCCAGCAGCTGGGATGACAGGTGCACACCTCTATACCCAATCGTTGGTTAAGATAGGGGGCTCTCACACTTCTTTTTTTTTTTTTTTTTGTCGGTCGTGGGGCTTGAACTCTGGGCCTGGGCGCTGTCCCTCAGCTCTTCAGCTCAAGGCGAGCGCTCTACCACTTGAGCTACAGC